>NC_083615.1:29831122-30129070 GCF_963584025.1 Labrus mixtus
AGCTCATCAGGATGATTTGGCAGCTAACCAGAGACTTGAAGACGTTTGTGGTAGGTGGTTTTGTTCAGTCCCTGTATTCTCTGTGGCCTCTGTGCATAATGTGTTGACTTAAGGTTTGTTGTTTTAGTTAGAGGGCAGTGAATTCTTAGGATCCAGGAGCTTGGGGAAATGTTATGTAAGTCAAGATAGAGAATGAGTAACTATCCTCACTTGAGTCTCACAGAGTCCTTTCACAATGCATTGACAGTTCAGTCGGTGAGCTGCAGCCTTTGTGGAAGCGATGCAAGCACTTGGCTCTTCCAACTGTCGAGTAAAACTCGATTACATTCTCTCTTTTTGTTTCAAACAATGTAATAAAATGTGGAGGACAATCTCCTGGTCATATGTGTCTTTGAAGTTTTTAGCAGGACTGCCCACTCGAGGTGTAATGGGTCCAAACAAAAAACGAGTGAGCGTCACAGGCATTTAGAACAGCAATGGGACATTTAACACTGGAGGTACAACTGACACATGAGGAGAAGGACACACTTATAAAAAAAGGCACCAATCGCCCCAAAATTAATTACAAAATTAACCTAAATATATAACTAACAGCAAGAGCAATGATATTGCATTAAACATGACACTCCTTTTGTCTCCTCTTTTCTTATAAGAAAGCCCTTCAAACGAAGATATTAACTGAAGAGTAGTTTAAGTATAGTTCAGTCAATGTGTGTGTGTGTGTGTGTGTGTGGGGGGGGGGGGGGCGTTGATGCTTCAGCATTTGACTCACATGAGAGGAATTTGCCCTTAGGGCTCTCTGCATGAAAGCTGTCTGTCTTTTACTCAGGAGACCTGCTTGCATCTAATTCATAATATCAAGTCTGATGTATCATTTCTGCTAAAAAATGTAATCTTCTCCTGATCCTGACCGAGAGCAACCACAGAAAATTAGAATTTGGCGAAATACATCAGCTGTTTCCTAACATTTTTAGAATTCATAAAGATTATATAATCATTAAATATGAAAAGACTTTACCAAAACAAGACAATTTGTCTGAAAGGGGTCATATTATGTTTTTTCTGGTTTTATATGCTCTTTAGTATGTTTTCCAAGTGTCCTGTGCATGTTTAGGCACATCTATGTGCAAAAATTCAGTCTGCGGAAACGCGGCTTCTCCTACCTCCTCCTGTTAGCTGTAGCATTAGCTGCATGTAACGCTCGGTTCTAGCCCCCCTCGAAAATGTTTTTTGCCAGTGTGACGTCTTGTCAGTGTGATATCACTGATCTAAGCCCATTGGCTCGTTGTGGCAAGCCCAGCAGCTCATGTTGCAGGCCCATTAACTTCTGTAGCACGCCCACGATATGCTGTAGCCTGCGGTAGCACAGTAGTGCTAAGGTGCTAATGTTTTTGCTCCCCTCAGAGCCAAAGTGGCTGCATTCCCAATATGGTAAAAGGGGCGTGACATTTCCAAGAACCGTGCTGAGCGACTGACCAATTACGGCAGAGCCGACAGGCCAACCAATCAGATCAGACTTGGCACACGTGGGGACTCTGAACGCGGGCACTTCAGAGCCTTAGAGCCTTAGAACCTATTGTGAACATACTTTAGTAGGTACATAGATTAAATATACGAACCCCAAAAAGGGCATAATATGACCTCTTTCAAAGCTCCTGTGGGTAACTCAGTCTATCAATTTTCGGCCCTACGTGGACGAAGGGGTTCTTCTTATCGTTTTTGTCCTGTTTCTGTGTAAGAAGGTTCATAAAGAAGAAAATTACATAGTAGGCTTATGTATAGCGTTGTATATGCTTGTTAAACAGTCTAATGTATCACTTATTGAGAATCTTTGCTGTAGAAAATCACAAAATCTGTCAAACTTCAGTCTATCTTCAGACTTCTGTCTTCTATATTCAGTGTTATTATGGCCACACTGCTAATGTGTTTTATCCAAACATGGCAGGAGTTGACGAGTTGGAAAGACTGCAAAGTTCTACTAAGTTAGTGGTTGTTACGGCCAGCTCGTGTAGGCCCTAACATTCAAAATGGAGGTCCACACAGTCAACTTGCTGAAGTTTTAGTTTATTTCAGAACAACCAAAAAATGCAAGAGCAGAGGGAAATAAGTCCAATCTGTCCCGAGGAACCCCAGAAAGCTCTGGCAGCCTGGCTTGTATGCCCTTCCACCCAGGTGAAGCCCATCTGCAATCAGCAGGTAGGTGGGCGAGTCTCCCAACAACCAGCAGGCATGCCACCTCCAACCACCAGATGACGCCAAACCCTGAAACACAAAACACAAGCAGTACCAGGCCAAACCCCATGGCCAGGGCCGTCACAGTGGTCAGTTGTTATTGGGGAGTATTAGACCTAACTTCAGCCACCATCATTAGCTTCCACAGGAAACAGCAAGATGGTGTCTTTGTGGTTGTTTATGATATGAACATTCATTTAATATGGCACAGGGGTGAACTCCTATCTTAACATTTTTACTTTACAACAACTTGATCCAAGCTACATGGAAATAACTCTGGGATTCTGTGTAAGAGGTGATGCACCTTTTTTAGGTAAAGAGCGCCCTCTGGTGACAGTTTATAGGAATTTAAGTAAAACAAGTGATGAAACATTAAAGGTTTTCCTGACAAGCTTTATTGTATAATCTTATTAATATTAGAACAGCTCAGAGTTTAAAATGTTAATGAAGCTCTGTTTTTTTTACAGATTGTCAGATCATCTGTTGGATTGTGGTAAAGGAAGAAAAATCCTTTATAACAATAATCTAATGAATCAAGAATCTAACTATATGTTTTGTGATACTGGCACCTAAATGTAAATGTTCTCTGTAGAGCTCAGAAACTGAAAAAGGAATACATCTTTTGAGGGCGGCAGTAGCTCAGTCTGTAGGGACTTGGGTTGGAAACCGGAGGGTGACCGGTGCGAACCAAAAATGTAAGTTGTACTGGTAGCTGGAGAGGTGCCAGGGCACTGCTGGGAGGCTCTTGAGAAAGGCACCTAACCCCTAACAGCTCTGGTAGCAGCCCCACTCTGACATCGCTCCATTAATGCATGTCCACAGGTCCTGTTTGTGCAAGTGTGTATTTCAGGCCTATGTGTGTGAGAAGCATGTCTCTAAATAACAGAGTGTAAAACCAGAATTTACCTCAAAGATTAATAAAGTATGTCAAAAAAAATTTTTTTAATTAAATCAGAATCTGTGAAAAATTACTTCAAGTAATTATAATATTTATGATGGCTGCATTCCATTCAGGTGAGGCAGTTCCAGGGCTAAATTATTGCACTTGCTCTCTTACTGGTTTCTTGGGACACATAAAGAAGCGGAGCCATTATTAATTTTTCAATGTTTTTTATTGCCTTTTGTCCCGATTACAAAGGGCCTTCACATAGCAGAGCCCAGTAGCTGGCAAGAAAAAATGCATGAAGCCACCGTTTATGTCAGGAATCCACCTGTTTTTAAAGGCTTATACAAATGAAGAATGTGTGCCTGTTTCCTTCTCAATGTTTTGTGTTCAATGTACAGTACAGTGAAGCATCCATTCATAAGTGACACATTGTCAGACAGAGCAGACTTTCAGTGTGATACAGTTCTATTATATCAGTGTATCCCCACTGCAGCTGTTAGATATCTATATACAATATGTACAATATATAATGTAATTATATATGTTATATACTTCTTATATTAGATTAGATTGTTTGAACTACACAAGCTGTGGGTGGCTTTGGCTCAGTTGGTAGAGTTGACATGTCTGATATGTCCTTTGGCAAGACACTTCACCCCAAGTTGCTCCTGCTGCTTCGGCACCGGTCTATGAATGTGTATGAATGGGATTAGTTACTTCTGATGGTCATTTCACTCAGCAGCCTCTACCATCAGTGTGTGAATAATGTGTCCTGCGTTGTAAAAGCACTATGAGTTGTCAGAAGAGTATAAAAGCGCTATACAAGCTTACGTCCATTTACCGTTACCAAGTCAAATAGACTCAAAGACTCCTGATGTATCTCAGTTTTATGCAGAACAATAACAGTTGGCATGAATAGATAAAAGTTTGTGTACTAACTAAACACAACTAACTCTAAATGTTGCAGTCAAAGTTCAGTGTCAGTGTCTTTACAGGTCTGCCTAAAAAATCAGTCAGACAACTGCAGCTGATCCAGAACGCTACTGCTAGAGTCCTCACCAAGACCAAGAATATGGATCACATCAGTCCAGTTCTGAGGTCCTTACACTGGCTCCCAGTCTGTCAGAGAATAGACTTTAAAATCCTGCTGCTGGTTTATAAAGCGCTTAATGGTTTAGGGCCAAAATACATGAGTGACCTCCTGATTAATTACAAACCATCCAGATCACTCAAGTCGTCTGGGACAGGTCTGCTCTCTGTCCCCAGAGTCAGAACCAAACATGGAGAAGCAGCGTTCAGTTTCTATGCTCCTTATATCTGGAACAAACTCCCAGAAAACTGCAGGTCTGCTGAAACTCTCAGCTCTTTTAAATCCAGGTTGAAGACACACCTGTTTACAGCTGCCTTTCATTAAACAGCTTTAAGAAGATTTTAAATTTTAACTCTGCACTGTAACTTTTAACTCTTTTTATATTTTTACTTTATTTATTTCAATTAATTTCATTTGAATTATTTTTCTTTGAACATATGTTCAGATCTAATAATTTCAGTGATTTTTAAATGTTCTATTTTAATCTTTATTTTCTTTCCTCTGTCATGATGATTTTGATGTCTTGTGTGAAGCACTTTGAATTGCCTTGTTGTTGAAATGTGCGACATAAATAAACTTGCCTTGCCTTGCCTTCAGGGGTGATAAAGTATTCAGTGTCGGTGTGAAAATCAGGTTAATAATAATAATAAAGGTATGATAAGAGTCATTCCTTATCTTGTCCTGGTGTGTTTTGAGGTACCAACAGATTTCTTTGCACACAACTCCTTTCATAAGTTTTGATTGATCTCTTTCATGGATCCAGCAGACCCAGCTGTGCAGCAGTCCAGCAGCAGAACCCTGACCTCTAAGGGGAATGAGGACCAGAAAACAACCAATGATCCCAGACTGCCTATGGACATGAGCCTTGATGATGAAGACTACAGCGGTTATTCCTCAGGAGCCATGTCCTAAACGGCGGGAAGAAGGCGTCTGTACTAAAGACCTTTTCAAAAGCATAAAAATGGCAGTACATCGGTGTGTTAAGCTAAGATAAGGATGACTATCGTAATGAAGATTATGCCAAAAGGTGGATGAATTGAAAGACATGTCAATGGACAGAGACATCCCTATAACTTTAATATTATTGCTATTAATTTTTTGGTTTATCACATTCAAATGGTCATAGATACTGCTTTATTTCTTTTAGAAAGTTAAATAAATTAACGGTTGACTTGTCTCCCATGGCTGTTGCATGATTTTCTTAAATAGTTTTTATATGTTCATAAAAACAATAAAAAGGCACAAAGGTATATTTGAGCCAATACATCTATATAGGAAGATACAGAAGTGAATGTGAACATCAGTGGTGTGGGAATATGTAAAAATAGGAAAACACCACATGTGAACTGTAAAATGAAAAGTAACAAAAATAAAATAACAATAACATGAGACAAGAAGTAACCAGCATAGGCGAGTACAATAGAACAACAAACAAGCATACAGACAAGATACACAGAATTACAAAAAGGGGGTACATGAAAGGAGGGTTGGGGGGTCAAGTTGCACATTATTTAAAATATTATCAGTCAAAGCATGTAAGGGTCAAATGAATCTGCTTTATGGTCATCGGTCTAATTGTGCACTGTGCTCATGACACTGAAATGTTCCTCTGTTCAAGTACAGTTTGTCATGTTCTGACAATAAAGAAGGTTAAAGCACAATTAATAATCTGGTTTCGTCAACTTTCACTCAGGAGCTAAAAACAGCCGATAG
Source organism: Labrus mixtus (assembly GCF_963584025.1). Lineage (NCBI taxonomy): Eukaryota > Metazoa > Chordata > Actinopteri > Labriformes > Labridae > Labrus > Labrus mixtus. The sequence goes on from NC_083615.1 coordinate 29,837,044, forward strand.
GATTTTAAAAGAAAAAATGATTTGACATTTATCGCATTAATTATCGACTGATGTGAAATTCTTTATCGTGATACATTTTTTTGTGATATCACCCAGCCCTGATTGTAGCTCATCTAATTGCTTTACAAAATTAGTAAAACCGTTCAAAGTCCTGTGAAAGATCTGAAAGGCACCTGTGACGGCCCTCCCGGCAGCAGGGAGGTTCTGCCGCACCTGGGCAGATGTGGCCAGTCTTCCAGGTGCAGGCTATTTAAGACCGGGCTGATAACCTCACTAAGTGGCATCCATCCTCGGTGTAGCATCATTGCAACATTTGATTGTTTGTTTTGTTTGTTGTTGGTCTTTTGGACAATAAACCTTAAAACATTGTTAAAAGCCGTACTTTTCTGTATTTTGTCAGGCCTTAAGAGCCGGGTCGTGACACACCATTAACAGCATATCTGATCTTTTCCCATTTTGGATTGAACATTATATTATGAATGAGGTGAGTGTGGATGGGTTGAGCAGCATTTTTCCAGCTCACTAATATCAGCCGCTGTGCCAAAAGGGAGGAACATACTAGAGCCCATAGGAGAGCCGATCGAGAGTAGGGATGCTATAGATGGAAATTGGGGGAGGAAATACCCCAAGGCTTTTAGGCCTCTCAGTACACACAGGGCGCTGGTGGCACAGTGGTTAGTGCATGCGCCCCATGTATAGAGGCCATGATCCTCCAAGCAGTAAGTCCAAGTTCAAATCCCACCTCTGGCTCCTTTCCTCTCTCTCTCTCCTGATATTCCAGCTCTATCCACTGTCCTGTGTCTCCATTAAAGGCCCCAAAATAAATCCTTTCTTTTAAAAAATAAAAATATTTACGCATCCATGCTGGTTTCCCCCAAGCGGCAACCTCTCGTGTCACATGTCCAGTAGGGTGGAGAGAATAATTTTGAGTTTCTTGCATTTAAGTTTTTGAAAGTTTTCTGTCTTCCACTTTCCTGTTTTCCTGTTCAAACCATGAACAATGAGCTCAAACTACCTCCAGAGTTTTTGTCTGGAGGCTGCCAGAACAGCACAACAGCAGACATTTATGGGCGAGCAAAGATTATGTGATAGCATGGGTTTGAATCTGGAATGGAGTTCTTTCCATTGAAAATACATTAAATAAAACCAACGTAGTAACTCACAGAAAATGTTGTTTTTGTTTAATAAACCTGCAATTTACAGTTTAATGATTAAAATCAATAGATTTACAGAAAAAAGTAACTTCACATCAGATATGTTTAACCTCTTAGAGATCCTGTAAATAAGCCAAAAACGCCTATCCAGACATACCCAAAGTAAATTGTATGCTGTTTTTGAACCATTTAGAGTTATAGCTCAAACAAGGTCACATTTGAAAGGTAACACTCTGAAATGTCTTCCCAAACAGCCATAATCACAGTTGTTACTACTGGTATTGAATAATGCAAGCTGGAACTACAAAAAATAAAATATTGTTAATTCCGCCTGAATATTTTCTGTGTTTATAAAAAAATCATTTGTACCAGGGGCGGCTGTGGCTCAGTTGGTAGAGTCATCGCCAAGGGTTCAATCCCCAGCTGGGCAACGTGTCCTTGGGCAAGACACTTAACCCTGAATTGCTCCCACTTCTTCAGTGGTGGTGTATGAATGGGATTAGTTACTTCTGATGGATGATACTGCATAGTGATCTCTACCATCAGTGTGTGAATGGGTGGGTGTGACCTGCAGTGTAAAAGCACTTTGAGTAGTTGGAAGACTAGAAAAGCGCTATATAAGCTCAAGATCATTTACCATTTACCAAATGCAATAAAATTATTAAATTCATAAAGGAAAAAACGACCCACTCAACTCTAACTGCACATTGTTTTATGAAATGACTGTTTTTCAACCTATAACTTTATAAAATGTCTTAAAACTCTGGCTTATTATTATACTAAATTATTATTTTAAATTCACGAACCATGCTGACTGTGATGTTGTCGAGGACTACAGGCGCTCTCCTGGTTTCCTGCTGTGCTTGAATGTTGTCTTGTTTGTCATAATGTTTTTTCTGTCAAGACAAAAGATCTTATTAGCTACTGTACCTTGCTGCATTTAGTCCAGTGAGGAACAAGGAAGAAAACGATTCCACAGAACCTGTGAACCACACATTTGACAGATTTTCAATAAAAATTAAATAAAAATGAATAAAAAGGTAATTGTTTTAAAATAATCTGCTCTATGCTCTATCAATATCAACTGAATGTGTCTCCAGGGTTGACATCATTATCAGATATCAGACAAATAATAAAAACACAAACCGTGCAGCCATGGTTCTCGCAGACTCTCACTGACTTAGCTTGAACAACAGTGAGGCATCGCTGCAAGTCAAGTTTCTACAAATCAAGACTCCACCCGCAACTCTTAAAGGCATTACACGGAAAAAATATTCTGCAAGTGAAAACGTTTTCTTTAAACAGCCACCAGATGGCGCTTGTCTCTTTGGTTAGATGCACTTTAAACAGGTGTGTAGTACTACAGATGCAGCGATGGCGATTAGGCAATCATAACTTTGAATACATAACGTGTTGGACCACAGCAGACCGGGGAAAATAGAAAGACCTAACCCTAACCCTAACCCATGTCCAACCGTGATCCGCACAAACTGGTATGAGACCAGTTACAAAAAAATAAAATTAAAATCAGGCCTGCAAATGCTTAGCCTATATCACGTTTATAAAAATAAACGATGATGACACTTTATTTCTAATGTCAACATCAGGGAAAAAAAGATCCGTCCTTCAAGGTGTGCAACCAAAAGTCTAGATATAAAACAGCCTTGGGATACCCTTAAAACTGTTTGGCAATCAACAGCCTATTAAATCAATATTATATTTAGCTTCCTGTTAAAAGAGTCACACTCAGAAGGCGTTAGTGGTAAAAAAAAAAAAAAAAAAAAAAGCAAAAGAGTAAGAGGATAGTCCATACTTATTAGCCTAATATTATTATTATTATTATTGTTATTTATGAGACTCCTTGAGGCCTACGTCATCGTTAGAACAGAAGTGTGTTCAGAACGTGACGTCACAGTCATACTCTCTACGTTCTGTTTCGTCTTTTGTTCTTCACTTTAACAGGATTGTCACTTAAAAATAAACCACCCTCCCGTCGGTCAGAAAATAAATTTCTCCGCTTTCACTCGACGATTTCTTCAAGAAAGAGAGATTAAACGGCGAGTTTTCACATCCGGACCTTCAAGTTAAACGTACTGACACTTGTGAGCTAAGTTTTTCAAGGAAAATGTGAGATTTTTTAACTTTTTAAACTCAATGATGGTTTCTATGTATTTTACTGTATGCCTAGAAAACGACCATGTATAAAACACTGAGAAATGTTTTATTATCTTTTTATTTCTTGATGATATTTTCAGGATGCACCTGTTTTCAATTAATTTAAATCAAAATGTATTTTGTGAATGTCATATTTCCTACTAAATAGGCTAAAGATAGTTTAATTTCATTCACAGATTATATTAAAAAATTGATTTTGTATGCTATTTCTTATTTATGAACTACTCATATCATACACACATGTAGGACTACACTTTGCATAATTTAATTTGTAATAACGTGCACTGAAACCTGTATCTCTGTCTCTTAAGAGACTGATAATAATATGAAGTGTCTCAGTAAACTTGACAGTAGTAGACACTGTGCTTGCTGTTGTGTTACATGATGTAAAGTGATGATGAAAAACTAGCTGTCTGTGTATGTAACATGTTAACAAATGAAGACAGTCTGCAATATGACTGAAAATTTTTCCAAATATGAAGGTGGTGAAATTTTCTATGGATTTTTATTTGAGTATGTTACTTGGATTCTCTTCAAAATCAAGTAGATAGGTAGATAGGTAGGTATTAATCCTAGGGGGAAATTGTGTTGTTGTAGCAGCTATAACTACAATTTACATTAAAGGACGGCAAGAGGAAATAGTACACAATAACCTGCTGAAAGATACAAAACAAAAAGGGCAGCACCAAGGTTAAGATATTGTAGCTCATTTTTGTCCTTCTCTGTAAGACAGTGGAGCAAAGTCAAAGCTCTCTGTCTTTTTACGTTATGTAGCTAAAATAGTGATGTGTCGTTTGTGAACGATTCGTTCAAAGAGAACGAATCATCTGGGTGAAGGAACTGAACTGAATCACTTACTGAAAAGAGTTGTTAATTTCTCAACTTCAGTTGCGCTCTCCTCTCTCCCGTCTCGTGTCTCTCTTTGTAGTCGCTCAAAGCCCGCCCTCCCTCTCCCTTTCATGTCAGTGATACGTACTGACTGAACCGGTCGGGAGCTCTGTGTCGCTCAAGCCCACCCCTACTTCTCCCTCTCATGTCTCCAAAATCGAGGAAGTAGAAAATATATTATTTAACATTTAGGTGTCGTGAAAATGTATGTGCTTTTTATAGCTGCTGACAGTTTTCAAACGGCTTTTATGTCCAGCTTAATTTCACTCAGCTGACTGTTTTAACATCCACTAATGATCGTGTTTCAGTCAGTACAGTGTGTGTGTGTGTGTGTGTGACTGGGGCTGATGACTCGCAGTCTTGGACGTTCACTGAACTGTAGTACTGCGGGAGTCCTGATTCTCTCTCTCCCGCTCAGACAGTCAGTCGTTCACTGAACCTACTGAACAGAACGGTCGGGGAAACTGAGGGGATGATTGTTTTAGCAGCTTTCAGTTTGCAAACTGTAACTTTATCCAACTAAATTCTCAGCTCATTGGTTTATTATTCACCACCGGCCGTTCTCAGTACGATCGCGAGCAGAACTAAACGTTCGGCCGTGTTTCAGCTTATTAAATTCTGATTCACAGACAGAGCTGCGGAGAAGTACTGAATGATTTAGTGAACAAATCTTTTGAACGAATCACTTTACTGAACTGATTCTACTGATTCAGTACATTGAAAAGAACTGCTTTTCACATCACTAGGCTAAAAGTGAGGTGGCCTGTGACGTGAGGGAGGCATCTCTGATGATGAGTGATGACAGACGAGCCCCTGCTATAGTCGAGTATGTCTTGGGAGTGTTGGAGATATACAGGTGTGTTGAAAAGATGGTAGTTCAGACTTATGATGGAGCTTCTGTGATGTCATCAGAGCTAGATGGGGTGCAGGCCAGGATTAAAGAAAGGGTGCCTGAGGCCATGTTTACGCACTGTTACGCACACACATTGAACCTGGTGCTCGTGCATTCAGCTAAATGCATGCCTGAGTGTAAAACTTTTTTTTTAAATGCTTGAGGGACATTTTTCAGTAGGTCCACTTACTGGATGATGTTGTGAAGCGGCGTTTAGCGAGAGCAGCGCCTGCGAGATGGAGCTCAAAGTCCAGACTGCTACAAACAATAAGCATGTATCAATCTGATCTGCGTGCTTTATTCCGTATTATGAGTGAAAATCCAGATAGTTGGGATAATGACACCCTAATGATGGCTGCTGGATATGAGCAAAAGCATCAACATGCTTTTTTAATTATGGCATTTGAGGACATTTTCAGTGAAACCGATGCTCTCTTTAGAGTGCTGCAAAACAAAGAAATGGACATTGGATTTTATTGTGCGCGAATTCTGAGACACAATTGCACTTGTGGAACGCTAGAGACAGGAGTTTGGCATTTTCTATGAACGATTTTTTTTTATTTTTTTTATATCCTTTATTAATCCCTGAGGGAAATTTGGTTTACACTCTGTTATTTATAGGGACATGCTTTACACACACATAGGCCTGAATCACACGCATGCACAAACAGGAGCTGTGGACATGTAATGGTGGAAAGATGTTAGAGTGGGGCTGCTACAAGCTGCTAAGCGCACCAGAGCAGTTTTGGGCTTCGGTGCCTTACTCAATGGCACCTCCGCAGTGTTTGGGAGGTCTCCAGCTACCAGACCAACTTCCAGATTTGATCCGCACCAGGACTTGAGCCAGTGACCCTCCGGTTCCCAACCCAAGTCCCTACAGATTGAGCTACTGCTGCCCCCAAATTTGAGCAGAAATATGCCACACTCAGCCTGATGGATAATGTCTGAAGTCAACAGTCAGTCAGAGATGAGAGAAAACAAATGTTTTATAACATTCTGGACAATATCAGTGTTCAACTGAAAGCTAGAGTTGATCATTTTGGTGAACTAGCTTTCCCTTGGTTTGGTCGATTGTACAAAATTTTATGAAATGGCAAAACATTTTGATGACGCCAAACTGCAGAGCCTGTCAAAATATGCCAGGTTCTTTGACTTTGTTAGACTAAGGGGTGATCTTGTCGGACTGTAACAGCTCACAAACAGTGAGGAGTGAATGTAAATCCCCTGGACGGCTTCTCAGCTTTTTGGGCCAGAAGGATCTGATGCGGACTGTCCCTGAGGCGACAAAGTTACTCCAGCTGGTGCTCACTATACCGGCTACAACAGCATCCGTGGAAAGGTAATTAAAAAAGACTCAAAACATACAGTCGGAATCGGACTGACCAAGGAAGACTTTCATCCCTGGCAATAATCTCTATTGAGACAGAGAGACTTTTAAAACTAAAAGAAGATAAGGAGGACTTTTACAACAAAGTCACAGATATTTTTGTCTAGAAGGATAGGCGAATGGACTTCGTTTACAAGTAAAGGTAAGACCATGATGAATACACCACAGTATAAATTGCTTTCTTGGCCAAATATGTACCATACCTCTATGTTTTGCCCCAGTGGCGGTTCTAGACCACTTTTACTGAGGGGGGCCAAACTGGGGCCAGTTGTTTTGTCAGAGGGGAACATTAAACACAGGTGAAAAATAGACAAAGATAATCACTTTAAAAAATATATAAATATTATGCCAAATAATAGCACACATCATTAAATACCATGATTTATATTTGTTTCAGTAACAGAATTTAATACTAAATTGTGAGTCAAATACTGTGTTATTAGGGGGCTCTTCCTTTTGGAGGGGTGGCCACAGGGGGGACCAAGATCAGTGTTACAGGGGCACTGGCCTAGAACCGCCCATGTTTTGCCCTGTCCTGCAAAATCTCCACTTGGTCCCTGTCCCTTACTGAATCCAATTCAAAATCCTTCTCCTCACACATAAAGCCCTTAACCACCAAGCCCCCTCCTACCTCACGGCTCTCCTTCACCCTCAAACTCCTGCATGCAGCCTCCGCTCTTCAAAAGCCAACCTCCTAGCTCCTCCTCTTAGAACCAAGCACCGAACCTGGGGGGACAGAGCCTTCTCCATAGCTGCCCCCTCCCTCTGGAACTCACTCCCTACACACATTCAACACTGCACCGACCCTCCTACTTTCAAATCACTGATCAAAACTCACCTCTTTAAACAAGCTTTTAATGTACGATTGTGATGTATTTCCTGTTTTCTGTAGTTTACCTTTATTGTTGTTATCTTTATTGTTGTTATCTTTATGATTTGTGTGTAATGTTGCAATGTCTGTTAGTCTGTCCTTACTGTGCTGTTCTTTCTGTTTTTAACTATTGTACAGTGTCTTTGAGTTTTTGAAAAGCGCTTATAAATAAAATGTATTATTATTATTATTATTATTGTTATTATTATAATTATGTATGTGTGTAAATAATGCTGTTATGTACGGTGGCCGGTAGGGGTCAAATGCTCAGCAACTGATGAAACGACATACATTTAGAAAAACGCGCAGCATATATAGAAACGCTGCACATTCAAAAGCAAATGCAAACTACCACAACAAATGAAAAGAAACAAATGCGCTGCACAAAAAACAAACGCGCTGCAAATAGGCAAAACAACTGCATAAGCATCAAACGCGCTGCAAGTACAGAAACGAAACTTAAGTCAAAACACACACAACCAAAAAACAACAGCAAACACAGAAACGCTGCAAGTTCAGCCTTAAATGGAAGTGCTCCAGGCCTGTAGGGGCGCTGTGGAACTGTTTATTTACGGGAGAGAGTAAGAGAGACAGCTAGGATCAGAAAGTTATGTTTAGATAGGGAAGTTGTATCGTTGAAAGAAACAGGATAACTTCAATGTTACTGAAACGCGGAGATAAAGCGAGTCCGACCGGGATTTTGACATCGGGGACGAGAGCCGAGTGTGGGTCTGTGGCTGCCGCCCCGGGATGCCTGGAGCTAGTGCTAGCTCTGGGGCTATGAGCTCCAGCTGCAACTCATCCCTCTGCACCCGCTTTACCAGCCTGACACTTCATGCTTTCGCCATCCCCGGTGTCCGGGGCTATGCCCCACTTTTTATTGTAGGCAAACACAACTTTATAATATGTAGGGGGGAAAAACACAACTTTGAGAAATTAGGTCTTGTTGAGCGGTAGCTTTGCTAAGTTGGCTGCCCGGCTACCGGCACCGTTGGCCGGCTTGAGTAGGCTACGACTTCCGTCTGCCAGGATTTTGAACTTGTCAGGCCCGGGCCAGAGGGCTCTCCGTGGGTGAAGTGTCAGTGTTTGATGACAGGGAGAATGTTAAACTGTAGCAAAGAGATGAGTAGTGAGTTCAACACAGACTTCGGGGATGGCAAAAGCACGAAGTGTCAGGCTGGTAAAGCGGGTGCAGAGGGACAGAGGGGAAGTTGCAGCTGGAGCTCATAGCCCCAGAGCTAGCACTAGCTCCAGGCATCTCGGGGCTACAGCCACAGACCCACACTCGGCTCTCGTCCCCGATGTCTAAATCCCGGTCGGATTTGCTTTATCTCCGCGTTTAAGGAACATTGAAGTTATCCAGTGTCTTTCAACGATACAGCTTCCCTATCTAAACATAACTTTCTGATCCTAGCTGTCTCTCTTACTGTCTCCCGTAAATAAATCAAAATAAACAGTTCCACAGCGCCCCTACAAGCCTGGAGCACTTCCATTTAAGGCTGAACTTGCAGCGTTTCTGTGTTTGCTGTTGTTTTCTGGTTGTGTGTGTTTTGACTTAAGTTTTGTTTCTGTACTTGCAGCGCGTTTGTTTCGTTTGCAGCGCGTTTGTGTCTTTGCAGCGCGTTTGTTTCGTTTGCAGCGCGTTTGTGTCTTTGCAGCGCGTTTGTGTCTTTGCAGCGCGTTTCAGCCTTTGCATTTGTTGTGGTAGTTTGCATTTGCTTTTGAATGTGCAGCGTTTCTATATATGCTGAGCGTTTAACCCCTACCCGTAGTTATGAGATATGAAACACAACCAGTAGTCAATGTACAAGCTGCCAATTGAATGGTAAATTTAAGCTACTCTATAAATGGGTTCATTTATTTATGAATCTGACTCTGAAAAAGTCCTCACAGTACATCACTGAGTAATACCTGGTGCATGATATTTTGTGCTGGAAAAAAAAAATTGGGATACCAGGTCTTTGGGGGATCTAACAGTTCGCACAAAGATCACTGTCATAACCGTGGTACCAAGAACTCCTGTTTTGATCAACAGATTTGACCAGATGTGGTACATTTGGCACCAAGAGCAAAGTACCTGGTGCAATCGAGAGGCAACCTCTGGTGTTGAAAAATGAAGCCAGTGCGGAAGTGTGAAATCTTGCAGTTTGTCGAGTGTCCGCTTGAAGAAGTCACATACATACCCATTCAAAAAAAGCATGTTTTTTTTCAATATGTTTACAGTTACAGTACACTCACACTCTGTTAGTACGTATTTTCATGGATTAATTCATCTTGATAATTTTGTGGATTTATCTTTGAATTGTGTCAACCATCTCAGAGTAATTCTTCTTTTAGGTTTGTGAAGCTGTAATACATATATGTAAGAGACCTCATAGCAGCAGAGTTATATTTGGATTGGAGCCAAGTGTTTGTTGTGAGCTGAAAAGGAAATGTGACTTAGAGACTTAAGAAATGTATATGTCTGATATTTACGAGTCAAGGTGATGTCTTCTTTCTAGCCTTTTAGAGATGTAACGAAGCAGCGAGGAATTTGTAAGATGTACCTTCTAGCATAATATAAGCAAGACTGTGAAGATGAAGACTTTGCCACTTTGAATTCAATTAAATTCATTTGAAGAGGGCGAAATTACAAATGTAACCAATAATTGTATTCCCTTTTTAGCACTGCAGCGTTGCTTGCGATACACCCAAAGGTTATTTTGCACGCCATCTGATGAAATTTACTTTTTAGCAGTATTTCAGGAAGATTTCCTTCTGAAAAAGGTGAATATTAAAATGTCACATTTCATTTTTGGATTACTTTAGTTACTTGTTGAGCAAGTGTTGGTCATATTTAACCTTTGTCTGTTTTCTCCTTAGATGTAAACTGTCTTGTAAAAAGGTAAATATCAGATTTCATCATGTTTTGATTTTAGTTACCGAGGTTACAGATATATTGTAACTTTCTTTTCTTCTCTTCTTTAGGACAGTGGAGGATCATCAAATATTTTTACCAAAAGTTATTAACACTGATATTTAACTGGACATATTGCCATGCAGGATGCGAAAAATTAAGATTGCATTTGCGTACATTAACTTTATTTGAAGAGGGCGAAATTACAAATGAAACCAAGAATTTTATTCACTTTGCAGCACTGCAGCGTTGCTTGCGATACATCCAAAAGTTCTTTTGCGCACCATCTGATTACATTTATCTTTCAGCAGTATTTCAGGAAGATTTCCTTCTGAAAAAGGTGAACATTAAAATTTCACATTTCATTTTTGGATTACTTTAGTTACTTCTTGAGCAAGTGTTGGTCATATTTAACCTTTGTCTTTGTTCTCCTTAGATGTAAACTGTCTTGTAAAAAGGTAAATATCAGATTTCATCATGTTTTGATTTTAGTTACCGAGGTTACAGATATATTGTAACTTTCTTTTCTTCTCTTCTTTAGGACAGTGGAGGATCATCAAATATTTTTACCAAAACTTCTTAACACTGATATTTAACTGGACATATTGCCATGCAGGATGCGAAAAATTAAGATTGTATTTGCATATTTTAACATCATTTGAAGAGGGCGAAATTACAAATGAAACCAAGAATTTTATTCACTTTGCAGCACTACAGCGTTGCTTGCGATACATCCAAAAGTTCTTGAGCGCGCCATCTGATTAAATTTATTTTCAGCAGTATTTCAGGAAGATTTCCTTCTGAAAAAGGTGAACATTAAAATTTCACATTTCATTTTTGGATTACTTTAGTTACTTGTTGAGCAAGTGTTGGTCATATTTAACCTTTGTCTTTTTTCTCCTTAGATGTAAACTGTCATGTAAAAAGGTAAATATCAGATTTCATCCTGTTTTGATTTTTGTTACCGAGGTTACGGATGTATTGTAACTACTTTTTTTCTTCTCTTTAGGACAGTGGAGTATCATCAAATATTTTTACCAAAACTTCTTAACACTGATATTTAACTGGACATATTGCCATGCAGGTTGCGAAAAATTAAGATTGCATTTGCATATTTTAACATCATTTGAAGAGGGCGAAATTACAAATGAAACCAAGAATTTTATTCCCTTTGCAGCACTGCAGCGTTGCTTGCGATACATCCAAAAGTTCTTGAGCACGCCATCTCATGAAGTTTACTTTTTAGCCATATTTCAGGAAGATTTCCTTCTGAATAAGGTGAATGTTAAAATATCACATTTCATTTTTGGATTAATTCAGGTACTTGTTGAGCAAGTGTTGGTCATATTTAACCTTTGTCTTTGTTCTCCTTAGATGTAAACTGTCATGTAAAAGGTAAATATCAGATTTCATCCTGTTTTGATTTTTGTTACCGAGGTTACGGATGTATTGTAACTACATTTTTTCTTCTCTTTAGGACAGTGGAGTATCATCAAATATTTTTACCAAAAGTTCTTAACACTGATATTTAACTGGACATATTGCCATGCAGGATGCGAAAAATTAAGATTGCATTTGCGTACATTAACTTTATTTGAAGAGGGCGAAATTACAAATGAAACCAAGAATTTTATTCACTTTGCAGCACTGCAGCGTTGCTTGCGATACATCCAAAAGTTATTTTGCGCACCATCTGATTAAATTTATTTTCAGCAGTATTTCAGGAAGATTTCCTTCTCAAAAAGGTGAATATTAAAATGTCACATTTCATTTTTGGATTACTTTAGTTACTTGTTGAGCAAGTGTTGGTCATATTTAACCTTTGTCTGTTTTCTCCTTAGATGTAAACTGTCATGTAAAAGGTAAATATCAGATTTCATCATGTTTTGATTTTAGTTACCGAGGTTACGGATATATTGTAACTTGTTTTTCTTCTCCTCTTTAGGACAGTGGAGGATCATCAAATATATTTACCAAAAGTTCTTAACACTGATACTTAACTGGACATATTGCCATGCAGGAAGCAAAAAATTAAGATTGCATTTGCATATTTTAACAGAATTTTATTCACTTTGCAGCACTGCAGCGTTGCTTGCGATACATCCAAAAGTTCTTTTGCGCGCCATCTGATGAAATTTATCTTTCAGCAGTATTTCAGGAAGATTTCCTTCTGAAAAAGGTGAACATTAAAATTTCACATTTCATTTTTGGATTACTTTAGTTACTTCTTGAGCAAGTGTTGGTCATATTTAACCTTTGTCTTTGTTCTCCTTAGATGTAAACTGTCATGTAAAAAGGTAAATATCAGATTTCATCATGTTTTGATTTTAGTTACCGAGGTTACGGATATATTGTAACTTGTTTTTCTTCTCCTCTTTAGGACAGTGGAGGCTCATCAAAGATATTTACCAAAAGTTCTTAACACTGATATTTAACTGGACATATTGCCATGTAGGATGCGAAAAATTAAGATTGCATTTGCATATTTTAACATCATTTGAAGAGGGCGAAATTACAAATGAAACCAAGAATTTTATTCCCTTTGCAGCACTGCAGCGTTGCTTGCGATACATCCAAAAGTCCTTTTCCGCGCCATCCCATGAAATTTATTTTCAGCAGTATTTCAGGAAGATTTCCTTCTGAAAAAGGTGAATATTAAAATTTCACATTTCATTTTTGGATTACTTTAGTTACTTGTTGAGCAAGTGTTGGTCATATTTAACCTTTGTCTTTGTTCTCCTTAGATGTAAACTGTCTTGTAAAAAGGTAAATATCAGATTTCATCATGTTTTGATTTTAGTTACCGAGGTTACAGATATATTGTAACTTTCTTTTCTTCTCTTCTTTAGGACAGTGGAGGATCATCAAAGATATTTACCCAAAGTTCTTAACACTGATATTTAACTGGACATATTGCCATGCAGGATGCGAAAAATTAAGATTGCATTTGCGTATTTTAACAGAATATTATTCACTTTGCAGCACTGCAGCGTTGCTTGCGATACATCCAAAAGTTCTTGAGCGCGCCATCTCATGAAATTTACTTTTTAGCAGTATTTCAGGAAGATTTCCTTCTGAAAAAGGTGAATATTAAAATATCACATTTCATTTTTGGATTAATTCAGGTACTTGCTGAGCAAGTGTTGGTCATATTTAACCTTTGTCTTTGTTCTCCTTAGATGTAAACTGTCATGTAAAAGGTAAATATCAGATTTCATGCTGTTTTGATTTTAGTTACCGAGGTTACCGATATATTGTAACTTTCTTTTTTTTCTCTGTAGGACAGTGCAGTATCATCAAAGATATTTACCAAAAGTTCTTAACACTGATATTTAACTGGACATATTACCATCCAGGAAGCAAAAAATTAAGATTGTATTTGCGTACATTAACTTTATTTGAAGAGGGCGGAATTACAAATGAAACCAAGAATTTTATTCCCTTTGCAGCACTGCAGCGTTGCTTGCGATACATCCAAAAGTTCTTGAGCACGCTATCTCATGAAGTTTACTTTTTAGCAGTATTTCAGGAAGATTTCCTTCTGAATAAGGTGAATGTTAAAATATCACATTTCATTTTTGGATTAATTCAGGTACTTCTTGAGCAAGTGTTGGTCATATTTAACCTTTGTCTTTGTTCTCCTTAGATGTAAACTGTCATGTAAAAAGGTAAATATCAGATTTCATCATGTTTTGATTTTAGTTACCGAGGTTACGGATATATTGTAACTTGTTTTTCTTCTCCTCTTTAGGACAGTGGAGGATCATCAAAGATATTTACCAAAAGTTCTTAACACTGATATTTAACTGGACATATTACCATGCAGGATGCGAAAAATTAAGATTGCATTTGCATATTTTAACATCATTTGAAGAGGGCGAAATTACAAATGAAACCAAGAATTTTATTCCCTTTGCAGCACTGCAGCGTTGCTTGCGATACATCCAAAAGTCCTTGAGCGCGCCATCTCATGAAATTTACTTTTTAGCAGTATTTCAGGAAGATTTCCTTCTGAAAAAGGTGAATGTTAAAATTTCAAATTTCACTTTTGGATTACTTTAGTTACTTGTTGAGCAAGTGTTGGTCATATTTAACCTTTGTCTGTTTTCTCCTTAGATGTAAACTGTCATGTAAAAGGTAAATATCAGATTTCATCATGTTTTGATTTTAGTTACCGAGGTTACGGATATATTGTAACTACTTTTTTTCTTCTCTTTAGGACAGTGGAGGATCATCAAAGATATTTACCAAAACTTCTTAACACTGATATTTAACTGGACATATTGCCATGCAGGATGCAAAAAATTAAGATTGTATTTGCGTACATTAACTTTATTTGAAGAGGGCGAAATTACAAATGAAACCAATAATTTTATTCACTTTGCAGCACTGCAGCGTTGCTTGCGATACATCCAAAAGTTCTTTGCGCACCATCTGATTAAATTTATCTTTCAGCCATATTTCAGGAAGATTTCCTTCTGAAAAAGGTGAATATTCAAATTTCACATTTCATTTTTGGATTAATTCAGGTACTTGTTTAGCAAGTGTTGGTCATATTTAACCTTTGTCTTTGTTCTCCTTAGATGTAAACTGTCATGTAAAAAGGTAAATATCAGATTTCATCCTGTTTTGATTTTTGTTACCGAGGTTACATATATATTGTAACTTTCTTTTTTTCTCCTCTTTAGGACAGTGGAGGATCATCAAATATATTTACCAAAAGTTCTTAACACTGATATTTAACTGGACATATTGCCATGCAGGATGCGAAAAATTAAGATTGCATTTGCGTATTTTAACAGAATTTTATTCACTTTGCAGCACTGCAGCGTTGCTTGCGATACATCCAAAAGTTCTTGAGCGCGTCATCTCATGAAATTTACTTTTTAGCAGTATTTCAGGAAGATTTCCTTCTGAAAAAGGTGAATATTAAAATATCACATTTCATTTTTGGATTAATTCAGGTACTTGTTGAGCAAGTGTTGGTCATATTTAACCTTTGTCTGTTTTCTCCTTAGATGTAAACTGTCATGTAAAAGGTAAATATCAGATTTCATCCTGTTTTGATTTTTGTTACCGAGGTTACGGATGTATTGTAACTACATTTTTTCTTCTCTTTAGGACAGTGGAGTATCATCAAATATTTTTACCAAAAGTTCTTAACACTGATATTTAACTGGACATATTGCCATGCAGGATGCAAAAAATTAAGATTGCATTTGTGTATTTTAACATCATTTGAAGAGGGCGAAATTACAAATGAAACCAAGAATTTTATTCACTTTGCAGCACTGCAGCGTTGCTTGCGATACATCCAAAAGTTCATGAGCGCACCATCTCATGAAATTTACTTTTTAGCAGTATTTCAGGAAGATTTCCTTCTGAAAAAGGTGAATATTAAAATGTCACATTTCATTTTTGGATTACTTTAGTTACTTGTTGAGCAAGTGTTGGTCATATTTAACCTTTGTCTGTTTTCTCCTTAGATGTAAACTGTCATGTAAAAGGTAAATATCAGATTTCATCATGTTTTGATTTTAGTTACCGAGGTTACGGATATATTGTAACTTGTTTTTCTTCTCCTCTTTAGGACAGTGGAGGATCATCAAAGATATTTACCAAAAGTTCTTAACACTGATATTTAACTGGACATATTGCCATGCAGGAAGCAAAAAATTAAGATTGCATTTGCGTATTTTAACAGAATTTTATTCACTTTGCAGCACTGCAGCGTTGCTTGCGATACATCCAAAAGTTCTTTTGCGCACCATCTGATTAAATTTATCTTTCAGCCATATTTCAGGAAGATTTCCTTCTGAAAAAGGTGAATATTAAAATTTCACATTTCATTTTTGGATTACTTTAGTTACTTGTTGAGCAAGTGTTGGTCATATTTAACCTTTGTCTTTTTTCTCCTTAGATGTAAACTGTCATGTAAAAGGTAAATATCAGATTTCATCATGTTTTGATTTTAGTTACCGAGGTTACAGATATATTGTAACTTGCTTTTCTTCTCCTCTGTAGGACAGTGGAGGATCATCAAAGATATTTACCAAAAGTTCTTAACACTGATATTTAACTGGACATATTGCCATGCAGGAAGTAAAAAATTAAGATAGCATTTGCGTACATTCACTTTATTTGAAGAGGGCAAAATTACAAATGAAACAAGAATTTTATTCACTTTGCAGCACTGCAGCGTTGCTTGCGATACATCCAAAAGTTATTTTGCGCGCCATCTGATGAAATGTATCTTTCAGCAGTATTTCAGGAAGATTTCCTTCTGAAAAAGTTGAACATTAAAATTTCACATTTCATTTTTGGATTAATTCAGGTACTTGTTTAGCAAGTGTTGGTCATATTTAACCTTTGTCTTTGTTCTCCTTAGATGTAAACTGTCATGTAAAAGGTAAATATCAGATTTCATCATGTTTTGATTTTAGTTACCGAGGTTACGGATATATTGTAACTTGTTTTTCTTCTCCTCTTTAGGACAGTGGAGGATCATCAAAGATATTTACCAAAAGTTCTTAACACTGATATTTAACTGGACATATTGCCATGCAGGAAGCAAAAAATTAAGATTGCATTTGCGTACATTCACTTTATTTGAAGAGGGCAAAATTACAAATGAAACAAGAATTTTATTCACTTTGCAGCACTGCAGCGTTGCTTGCGATACATCCAAAAGTCCTTTTCCGCGCCATCTGATGAAATTTATCTTTCAGCAGTATTTCAGGAAGATTTCCTTCTGAAAAAGGTGAACATTAAAATTTCACATTTCATTTTTGGATTACTTTAGTTACTTCTTGAGCAAGTGTTGGTCATATTTAACCTTTGTCTTTGTTCTCCTTAGATGTAAACTGTCTTGTAAAAAGGTAAATATCAGATTTCATCATGTTTTGATTTTCGTTACCGAGGTTACAGATATATTGTAACTTGCTTTTCTTCTCCTCTGTAGGACAGTGGAGGATCATCAAAGATATTTACCAAAAGTTCTTAACACTGATATTTAACTGGACATATTGCCATGCAGGATGCAAAAAATTAAGATTGCATTTGCATATTTTAACAGAATTTTATTCACTTTGCAGCACTGCAGCGTTGCTTGCGATACATCCAAAAGTTCTTTTGCGCACGCCATCTCATGAAATTTACTTTTTAGCAGTATTTCAGGAAGATTTCCTTCTGAAAAAGGTGAATGTTAAAATATCACATTTCATTTTTGGATCAATTCAGGTACTTGTTGAGCAAGTGTTGGTCAAATTTAACCTTTGTCTTTGTTCTCCTTAGATGTAAACTGTCATGTAAAAGGTAAATATCAGATTTCATCCTGTTTTGATTTTTGTTACCGAGGTTACGGATGTATTGTAACTACTTTTTTTCTTCTCTTTAGGACAGTGGAGGATCATCAAAGATATTTACCAAAACTTCTTAACACTGATATTTAACTGGACATATTACCATGCAGGAAGCAAAAAATTAAGATTGCATTTGCGTACATTAACTTTATTTGAAGAGGGCGAAATTACAAATGAAACCAAGAATTTTATTCACTTTGCAGCACTGCAGCGTTGCTTGCGATACATCCAAAAGTTATTTTGCGCACCATCTGATTAAATTTATTTTCAGCAGTATTTCAGGAAGATTTCCTTCTGAAAAAGGTGAACATTAAAATTTCACATTTCATTTTTGGATTAATTCAGGTACTTGTTTAGCAAGTGTTGGTCATATTTAACCTTTGTCTTTGTTCTCCTTAGATGTAAACTGTCATGTAAAAAGGTAAATATCAGATTTCATCATGTTTTGATTTTAGTTACCGAGGTTACAGATATATTGTAACTTGCTTTTCTTCTCCTCTGTAGGACAGTGGAGGATCATCAAAGATATTTACCAAAAGTTCTTAACACTGATATTTAACTGGACATATTGCCATGCAGGATGCAAAAAATTAAGATTGCATTTGCATATTTTAACAGAATTTTATTCACTTTGCAGCACTGCAGCGTTGCTTGCGATACATCCAAAAGTTCTTGAGCGCGCCATCTCATGAAATTTACTTTTTAGCAGTATTTCAGGAGGATTTCCTTCTGAAAAAGGTGAATATTAAAATTTCACATTTCATTTTTGGATTACTTTAGTTACTTGTTGAGCAAGTGTTGGTCATATTTAACCTTTGTCTTTTTTCTCCTTAGATGTAAACTGTCATGTAAAAAGGTAAATATCAGATTTCATCATGTTTTGATTTTTGTTACAGAGGTTACGGATGTATTGTAACTACTTTTTTTCTTCTCTTTAGGACAGTGGAGTATCATCAAATATTTTTACCAAAAGTTCTTAACACTGATATTTAACTGGACATATTGCCATGCAGGATGCAAAAAATTAAGATTGCATTTGTGTATTTTAACATCATTTGAAGAGGGCGAAATTACAAATGAAACCAAGAATTTTATTCACTTTGCAGCACTGCAGCGTTGCTTGCGATACATCCAAAAGTTCATGAGCGCGCCATCTCATGAAATTGACTTTTTAGCAGTATTTCAGGAAGATTTCCTTCTGAAAAAGGTGAATATTAAAATGTCACATTTCATTTTTGGATTACTTTAGTTACTTGTTGAGCAAGTGTTGGTCATATTTAACCTTTGTCTGTTTTCTCCTTAGATGTAAACTGTCATGTAAAAGGTAAATATCAGATTTCATCATGTTTTGATTTTAGTTACCGAGGTTACGGATATATTGTAATTTGTTTTTCTTCTCCTCTTTAGGACAGTGGAGGATCATCAAAGATATTTACCAAAAGTTCTTAACACTGATATTTAACTGGACATATTGCCATGCAGGAAGCAAAAAATTAAGATTGCATTTGCGTACATTCACTTTATTTGAAGAGGGCAAAATTACAAATGAAACAAGAATTTTATTCACTTTGCAGCACTGCAGCGTTGCTTGCGATACATCCAAAAGTTCTTGAGCGCGCCATCTCATGAAATTTACTTTTTAGCAGTATTTCAGGAAGATTTCCTTCTGAAAAAGGTGAATATTAAAATTTCACATTTCATTTTTGGATTACTTTAGTTACTTGTTGAGCAAGTGTTGGTCATATTTAACCTTTGTCTTTTTTCTCCTTAGATGTAAACTGTCTTGTAAAAAGGTAAATATCAGATTTCATCCTGTTTTGATTTTTGTTACAGAGGTTACGGATGTATTGTAACTACTTTTTTTCTTCTCTTTAGGACAGTGGAGTATCATCAAATATTTTTACCAAAAGTTCTTAACACTGATATTTAACTGGACATATTGCCATGCAGGATGCAAAAAATTAAGATTGCATTTGTGTATTTTAACATCATTTGAAGAGGGCGAAATTACAAATGAAACCAAGAATTTTATTCACTTTGCAGCACTGCAGCGTTGCTTGCGATACATCCAAAATTTCATGAGCGCGCCATCTCATGAAATTTACTTTTTAGCAGTATTTCAGGAAGATTTCCTTCTGAAAAAGGTGAATATTAAAATTTCACATTTCATTTTTGGATTACTTTAGTTACTTGTTGAGCAAGTGTTGGTCATATTTAACCTTTGTCTTTTTTCTCCTTAGATGTAAACTGTCATGTAAAAAGGTAAATATCAGATTTCATCCTGTTTTGATTTTTGTTACCGAGGTTACGGATGTATTGTAACTACTTTTTTTCTTCTCTTTAGGACAGTGGAGTATCATCAAATATTTTTACCAAAAGTTCTTAACACTGATATTTAACTGGACATATTGCCATGCAGGAAGCAAAAAATTAAGATTGCATTTGCGTACATTCACTTTATTTGAAGAGGGCAAAATTACAAATGAAACAAGAATTTTATTCACTTTGTAGCACTGCAGCGTTGCTTGCGATACATCCAAAAGTTATTTTGCGCGCCATCTGATGAAATGTATCTTTCAGCCATATTTCAGGAAGATTTCCTTCTGAAAAAGTTGAACATTAAAATTTCACATTTCATTTTTGGATTAATTCAGGTACTTGTTTAGCAAGTGTTGGTCATATTTAACCTTTGTCTTTGTTCTCCTTAGATGTAAACTGTCATGTAAAAAGGTAAATATCAGATTTCATCATGTTTTGATTTTAGTTACCGAGGTTACAGATATATTGTAACTTTCTTTTTTTCTCCTCTTTAGGACAGTGGAGGATCATCAAAGATATTTACCAAAACTTCTTAACACTGATATTT
This sequence comes from Labrus mixtus, assembly GCF_963584025.1. Lineage (NCBI taxonomy): Eukaryota > Metazoa > Chordata > Actinopteri > Labriformes > Labridae > Labrus > Labrus mixtus. The sequence goes on from NC_083615.1 coordinate 29,857,534, forward strand.
AACTGGAGATATTACCATGCAGGAAGCAAAAAATTAAGATTGCATTTGCGTACATTCACTTTATTTGAAGAGGGCAAAATTACAAATGAAACAAGAATTTTATTCACTTTGCAGCACTGCAGCGTTGCTTGCGATACATCCAAAAGTTCTTTTGCGCACCATCTGATGAAATGTATCTTTCAGCAGTATTTCAGAAAGATTTCCTTCTGAAAAAGGTGAATATTAAAATTTCACATTTCATTTTTGGATTACTTTAGTTACTTGTTGAGCAAGTGTTGGTCATATTTAACCTTTGTCTGTTTTCTCCTTAGATGTAAACTGTCATGTAAAAGGTAAATATCAGATTTCATCCTGTTTTGATTTTTGTTACCGAGGTTACGGATGTATTGTAACTACTTTTTTTCTTCTCTTTAGGACAGTGGAGGATCATCAAAGATATTTACCAAAACTTCTTAACACTGATATTTAACTGGAGATATTACCATGCAGGAAGCAAAAAATTAAGATTGTATTTGCGTACATTAACTTTATTTGAAGAGGGCGAAATTACAAATGAAACCAAGAATTTTATTCACTTTGCAGCACTGCAGCGTTGCTTGCGATACATCCAAAAGTTCTTTTGCGCACCATCTGATTAAATTTATTTTCAGCAGTATTTCAGGAAGATTTCCTTCTGAAAAAGTTGAACATTAAAATTTCACATTTCATTTTTGGATTAATTCAGGTACTTGTTTAGCAAGTGTTGGTCATATTTAACCTTTGTCTTTGTTCTCCTTAGATGTAAACTGTCTTGTAAAAAGGTAAATATCAGATTTCATCATGTTTTGATTTTAGTTACCGAGGTTACAGATATATTGTAACTTGCTTTTCTTCTCCTCTGTAGGACAGTGGAGGATCATCAAAGATATTTACCAAAAGTTCTTAACACTGATATTTAACTGGACATATTGCCATGCAGGATGCAAAAAATTAAGATTGCATTTGCATATTTTAACAGAATTTTATTCACTTTGCAGCACTGCAGCGTTGCTTGCGATACATCCAAAAGTTCTTTTGCGCACCATCTGATTAAATTTATCTTTCAGCCATATTTCAGGAAGATTTCCTTCTGAAAAAGGTGAATATTAAAATTTCACATTTCATTTTTGGATTACTTTAGTTACTTGTTGAGCAAGTGTTGGTCATATTTAACCTTTGTCTTTTTTCTCCTTAGATGTAAACTGTCATGTAAAAAGTAAATATCAGATTTCATCATGTTTTGATTTTAGTTACCGAGGTTACAGATATATTGTAACTTTCTTTTTTTCTCCTCTTTAGGACAGTGGAGGATCATCAAAGATATTTACCAAAACTTCTTAACACTGATATTTAACTGGAGATATTACCATGCAGGAAGCAAAAAATTAAGATTGCATTTGCGTACATTCACTTTATTTGAAGAGGGCAAAATTACAAATGAAACAAGAATTTTATTCACTTTGCAGCACTGCAGCATTGCTTGCGATACATCCAAAAGTTCTTTTGCGCACCATCTGATGAAATGTATCTTTCAGCAGTATTTCAGAAAGATTTCCTTCTGAAAAAGGTGAATATTAAAATTTCACATTTCATTTTTGGATTACTTTAGTTACTTGTTGAGCAAGTGTTGGTCATATTTAACCTTTGTCTGTTTTCTCCTTAGATGTAAACTGTCATGTAAAAGGTAAATATCAGATTTCATCCTGTTTTGATTTTTGTTACCGAGGTTACGGATGTATTGTAACTACTTTTTTTCTTCTCTTTAGGACAGTGGAGGATCATCAAAGATATTTACCAAAACTTCTTAACACTGATATTTAACTGGAGATATTACCATGCAGGAAGCAAAAAATTAAGATTGTATTTGCGTACATTAACTTTATTTGAAGAGGGCGAAATTACAAATGAAACCAAGAATTTTATTCACTTTGCAGCACTGCAGCGTTGCTTGCGATACATCCAAAAGTTCTTTTGCGCACCATCTGATTAAATTTATTTTCAGCAGTATTTCAGGAAGATTTCCTTCTGAAAAAGGTGAACATTAAAATTTCACATTTCATTTTTGGATTAATTCAGGTACTTGTTTAGCAAGTGTTGGTCATATTTAACCTTTGTCTTTGTTCTCCTTAGATGTAAACTGTCTTGTAAAAAGGTAAATATCAGATTTCATCATGTTTTGATTTTAGTTACCGAGGTTACAGATATATTGTAACTTGCTTTTCTTCTCCTCTGTAGGACAGTGGAGGATCATCAAAGATATTTACCAAAAGTTCTTAACACTGATATTTAACTGGACATATTGCCATGCAGGATGCAAAAAATTAAGGTTGCATTTGCATATTTTAACAGAATTTTATTCACTTTGCAGCACTGCAGCGTTGCTTGCGATACATCCAAAAGTTCTTGAGCGCGCCATCTCATGAAATTTACTTTTTAGCAGTATTTCAGGAAGATTTCCTTCTGAAAAAGGTGAATATTAAAATTTCACATTTCATTTTTGGATTACTTTAGTTACTTGTTGAGCAAGTGTTCGTCATATTTAACCTTTGTCTTTTTTCTCCTTAGATGTAAACTGTCATGTAAAAAGGTAAATATCAGATTTCATCCTGTTTTGATTTTTGTTACAGAGGTTACGGATGTATTGTAACTACTTTTTTTCTTCTCTTTAGGACAGTGGAGTATCATCAAATATTTTTACCAAAAGTTCTTAACACTGATATTTAACTGGACATATTGCCATGCAGGATGCAAAAAATTAAGATTGCATTTGTGTATTTTAACATCATTTGAAGAGGGCGAAATTACAAATGAAACCAAGAATTTTATTCACTTTGCAGCACTACAGCGTTGCTTGCGATACATCCAAAAGTTCATGAGCGCGCCATCTCATGAAATTTACTTTTTAGCAGTATTTCAGGAAGATTTCCTTCTGAAAAAGGTGAATATTAAAATGTCACATTTCATTTTTGGATTACTTTAGTTACTTGTTGAGCAAGTGTTGGTCATATTTAACCTTTGTCTGTTTTCTCCTTAGATGTAAACTGTCATGTAAAAGGTAAATATCAGATTTCATCATGTTTTGATTTTAGTTACCGAGGTTACGGATATATTGTAATTTGTTTTTCTTCTCCTCTTTAGGACAGTGGAGGATCATCAAAGATATTTACCAAAAGTTCTTAACACTGATATTTAACTGGACATATTGCCATGCAGGAAGCAAAAAATTAAGATTGCATTTGCGTACATTCACTTTATTTGAAGAGGGCAAAATTACAAATGAAACAAGAATTTTATTCACTTTGCAGCACTGCAGCGTTGCTTGCGATACATCCAAAAGTTATTTTGCGCGCCATCTGATGAAATGTATCTTTCAGCAGTATTTCAGGAAGATTTCCTTCTGAAAAAGGTGAATATTAAAATTTCACATTTCATTTTTGGATTACTTTAGTTACTTGTTGAGCAAGTGTTGGTCATATTTAACCTTTGTCTTTTTTCTCCTTAGATGTAAACTGTCATGTAAAAGGTAAATATCAGATTTCATCCTGTTTTGATTTTTGTTACCGAGGTTACGGATGTATTGTAACTACTTTTTTTCTTCTCTTTAGGACAGTGGAGGATCATCAAAGATATTTACCAAAACTTCTTAACACTGATATTTAACTGGAGATATTACCATGCAGGAAGCAAAAAATTAAGATTGTATTTGCGTACATTAACTTTATTTGAAGAGGGCGAAATTACAAATGAAACCAAGAATTTTATTCACTTTGCAGCACTGCAGCGTTGCTTGCGATACATCCAAAAGTTCTTTTGCGCACCATCTGATTAAATTTATTTTCAGCAGTATTTCAGGAAGATTTCCTTCTGAAAAAGGTGAACATTAAAATTTCACATTTCATTTTTGGATTAATTCAGGTACTTGTTTAGCAAGTGTTGGTCATATTTAACCTTTGTCTTTGTTCTCCTTAGATGTAAACTGTCTTGTAAAAAGGTAAATATCAGATTTCATCATGTTTTGATTTTAGTTACCGAGGTTACAGATATATTGTAACTTGCTTTTCTTCTCCTCTTTAGGACAGTGGAGGATCATCAAAGATATTTACCAAAAATTCTTAACACTGATATTTAACTGGACATATTGCCATGCAGGATGCAAAAAATTAAGATTGCATTTGCATATTTTAACAGAATTTTATTCACTTTGCAGCACTGCAGCGTTGCTTGCGATACATCCAAAAGTTCTTGAGCGCGCCATCTCATGAAATTTACTTTTTAGCAGTATTTCAGGAAGATTTCCTTCTGAAAAAGGTGAATATTAAAATTTCACATTTAATTTTTGGATTACTTTAGTTACTTGTTGAGCAAGTGTTCGTCATATTTAACCTTTGTCTTTTTTCTCCTTAGATGTAAACTGTCATGTAAAAAGGTAAATATCAGATTTCATCCTGTTTTGATTTTTGTTACAGAGGTTACGGATGTATTGTAACTACTTTTTTTCTTCTCTTTAGGACAGTGGAGTATCATCAAATATTTTTACCAAAAGTTCTTAACACTGATATTTAACTGGACATATTGCCATGCAGGATGCAAAAAATTAAGATTGCATTTGTGTATTTTAACATCATTTGAAGAGGGCGAAATTACAAATGAAACCAAGAATTTTATTCACTTTGCAGCACTACAGCGTTGCTTGCGATACATCCAAAAGTTCATGAGCGCGCCATCTCATGAAATTTACTTTTTAGCAGTATTTCAGGAAGATTTCCTTCTGAAAAAGGTGAATATTAAAATGTCACATTTCATTTTTGGATTACTTTAGTTACTTGTTGAGCAAGTGTTGGTCATATTTAACCTTTGTCTGTTTTCTCCTTAGATGTAAACTGTCATGTAAAAGGTAAATATCAGATTTCATCATGTTTTGATTTTAGTTACCGAGGTTACGGATATATTGTAATTTGTTTTTCTTCTCCTCTTTAGGACAGTGGAGGATCATCAAAGATATTTACCAAAAGTTCTTAACACTGATGTTTAACTGGACATATTGCCATGCAGGAAGCAAAAAATTAAGATTGCATTTGCGTACATTCACTTTATTTGAAGAGGGCAAAATTACAAATGAAACAAGAATTTTATTCACTTTGCAGCACTGCAGCGTTGCTTGCGATACATCCAAAAGTTCTTTTGCGCGCCATCTGATGAAATGTATCTTTCAGCAGTATTTCAGGAAGATTTCCTTCTGAAAAAGGTGAATATTAAAATTTCACATTTCATTTTTGGATTACTTTAGTTACTTGTTGAGCAAGTGTTGGTCATATTTAACCTTTGTCTTTTTTCTCCTTAGATGTAAACTGTCATGTAAAAGGTAAATATCAGATTTCATCCTGTTTTGATTTTTGTTACTGAGGTTACGGATGTATTGTAACTACTTTTTTTCCTTCTCTTTAGGACAGTGGAGTATCATCAAATATTTTTACCAAAAGTTCTTAACACTGATATTTAACTGGACATATTGCCATGCAGGATGCAACAAATTAAGATTGCATTTGCGTACATTCACTTTATTTGAAGAGGGCAAAATTACAAATGAAACAAGAATTTTATTCACTTTGCAGCACTGCAGCGTTGCTTGCGATACATCCAAAAGTTCTTGAGCACACCATCTCATGAAATTTACTTTTTAGCAGTATTTCAGGAAGATTTCCTTCTGAAAAAGGTGAATATTAAAATGTCACATTTCATTTTTGGATTACTTTAGTTACTTGTTGAGCAAGTGTTGGTCATATTTAACCTTTGTCTGTTTTCTCCTTAGATGTAAACTGTCATGTAAAAGGTAAATATCAGATTTCATCATGTTTTGATTTTAGTTACCGAGGTTACGGATATATTGTAATTTGTTTTTCTTCTCCTCTTTAGGACAGTGGAGGATCATCAAAGATATTTACCAAAAGTTCTTAACACTGATGTTTAACTGGACATATTGCCATGCAGGAAGCAAAAAATTAAGATTGCATTTGCGTACATTCACTTTATTTGAAGAGGGCAAAATTACAAATGAAACAAGAATTTTATTCACTTTGCAGCACTGCAGCGTTGCTTGCGATACATCCAAAAGTTCTTTTGCGCGCCATCTGATGAAATGTATCTTTCAGCAGTATTTCAGGAAGATTTCCTTCTGAAAAAGGTGAATATTAAAATTTCACATTTCATTTTTGGATTACTTTAGTTACTTGTTGAGCAAGTGTTGGTCATATTTAACCTTTGTCTTTTTTCTCCTTAGATGTAAACTGTCATGTAAAAGGTAAATATCAGATTTCATCCTGTTTTGATTTTTGTTACTGAGGTTACGGATGTATTGTAACTACTTTTTTTCCTTCTCTTTAGGACAGTGGAGTATCATCAAATATTTTTACCAAAAGTTCTTAACACTGATATTTAACTGGACATATTGCCATGCAGGATGCAACAAATTAAGATTGCATTTGCGTACATTCACTTTATTTGAAGAGGGCAAAATTACAAATGAAACAAGAATTTTATTCACTTTGCAGCACTGCAGCGTTGCTTGCGATACATCCAAAAGTTCTTGAGCACACCATCTCATGAAATTTACTTTTTAGCAGTATTTCAGGAAGATTTCCTTCTGAAAAAGGTGAATGTTAAAATATCACATTTCATTTTTGGATCAATTCAGGTACTTGTTGAGCAAGTGTTGGTCAAATTTAACCTTTGTCTTTGTTCTCCTTAGATGTAAACTGTCATGTAAAAGGTAAATATCAGATTTCATCCTGTTTTGATTTTTGTTACCGAGGTTACGGATGTATTGTAAATACTTTTTTTCTTCTCTTTAGGACAGTGGAGGATCATCAAAGATATTTACCAAAACTTCTTAACACTGATATTTAACTGGACGTATTGCCATGCAGGAAGCAAAAAATTAAGATTGTATTTGCGTACATTAACTTTATTTGAAGAGGGCGAAATTACAAATGAAACCAAGAATTTTATTCACTTTGCAGCACTGCAGCGTTGCTTGCGATACATCCAAAAGTTCTTTTGCGCACCATCTGATTAAATTTATTTTCAGCAGTATTTCAGGAAGATTTCCTTCTGAAAAAGGTGAACATTAAAATTTCACATTTCATTTTTGGATTACTTTAGTTACTTGTTGAGCAAGTGTTGGTCATATTTAACCTTTGTCTTTGTTCTCCTTAGATGTAAACTGTCTTGTAAAAAGGTAAATATCAGATTTCATCATGTTTTGATTTTAGTTACCGAGGTTACAGATATATTGTAACTTGCTTTTCTTCTCCTCTGTAGGACAGTGGAGGATCATCAAAGATATTTACCAAAAGTTCTTAACACTGATATTTAACTGGACATATTGCCATGCAGGATGCAAAAAATTAAGATTGCATTTGCATATTTTAACAGAATTTTATTCACTTTGCAGCACTGCAGCGTTGCTTGCGATACATCCAAAAGTTCTTTTGCGCACCATCTGATTAAATTTATCTTTCAGCAGTATTTCAGGAAGATTTCCTTCTGAAAAAGGTGAACATTAAAATTTCACATTCCATTTTTGGATTACTTTAGTTACTTGTTGAGCAAGTGTTGGTCATATTTAACCTTTGTCTTTGTTCTCCTTAGATGTAAACTGTCATGTAAAAAGGTAAATATCAGATTTCATCATGTTTTGATTTTAGTTACCGAGGTTACGGATATATTGTAACTTGTTTTTCTTCTCCTCTTTAGGACAGTGGAGGATCATCAAAGATATTTACCAAAAGTTCTTAACACTGATATTTAACTGGATATATTGCCATGCAGGATGCAAAAAATTAAGATTGCATTTGCATATTTTAACAGAATTTTATTCACTTTGCAGCACTGCAGCGTTGCTTGCGATACATCCAAAAGTTATTTTGCGCGCCATCTGATTAAATTTATCTTTCAGCAGTATTTCAAGAAGATTTCCTTTTGAAAAAGGTGAATATTAACATTTCACATTTAATTTTTGGATTACTTTAGTTACTTGTTGAGCAAGTGTTGGTCATATTTAACCTTTGTCTTTTTTCTCCTTAGATGTAAACTGTCATGTAAAAGGTAAATATCAGATTTCATCCTGTTTTGATTTTTGTTACTGAGGTTACGGATGTATTGTAACTACTTTTTTTCCTTCTCTTTAGGACAGTGGAGTATCATCAAATATTTTTACCAAAAGTTCTTAACACTGATATTTAACTGGACATATTGCCATGCAGGATGCAACAAATTAAGATTGCATTTGCGTATTTTACCATCATTTGAAGAGGGCGAAATTACAAATGAAACCAAGAATTTTATTCACTTTGCAGCACTGCAGCGTTGCTTGCGATACATCCAAAAGTTCTTGAGTGCGCCATCTCATGAAATTGACTTTTTAGCAGTATTTCAGGAAGATTTCCTTCTGAAAAAGGTGAATATTAAAATTTCACATTTCATTTTTGGATCAATTCAGGTACTTGTTGAGCAAGTGTTGGTCATATTTAACCTTTGTCTTTGTTCTCCTTAGATGTAAACTGTCTTGTAAAAAGGTAAATATCAGATTTCATCATGTTTTGATTTTAGTTACAGAGGTTACGGATATATTGTAACTTGTTTTTCTTCTCCTCTTTAGGACAGTGGAGGATCATCAAAGATATTTACCAAAACTTCTTAACACTGATATTTAACTGGAGATATTACCATGCAGGAAGCAAAAAATTAAGATTGCATTTGCGTACATTAACTTTATTTGAAGAGGGCGGAATTACAAATGAAACCAAGAATTTTATTCACTTTGCAGCACTGCAGCGTTGCTTGCGATACATCCAAAAGTTCTTGAGCGCGCCATCTCATGAAATTTACTTTTTAGCAGTATTTCAGGAAGATTTCCTTCTGAAAAAGGTGAATATTAAAATTTCACATTTCATTTTTGGATTACTTTAGTTACTTCTTGAGCAAGTGTTGGTCATATTTAACCTTTGTCTTTGTTCTCCTTAGATGTAAACTGTCATGTAAAAAGGTAAATATCAGATTTCATCATGTTTTGATTTTAGTTACCGAGGTTACGGATATATTGTAACTTGTTTTTCTTCTCCTCTTTAGGACAGTGGAGGATCATCAAAGATATTTACCAAAAGTTCTTAACACTGATATTTAACTGGACATATTGCCATGCAGGATGCGAAAAATTAAGATTGCATTTGCGTATTTTAACATCATTTGAAGAGGGCGAAATTACAAATGAAACCAAGAATTTTATTCACTTTGCAGCACTGCAGCGTTGCTTGCGATACATCCAAAAGTTCATGAGCGCACCATCTCATGAAATTTAATTTTAGCAGTATTTCAGGAAGATTTCCTTCTGAAAAAGGTGAATATTAAAATGTCACATTTCATTTTTGGATTACTTTAGTTACTTGTTGAGCAAGTGTTGGTCATATTTAACCTTTGTCTGTTTTCTCCTTAGATGTAAACTGTCATGTAAAAGGTAAATATCAGATTTCATCCTGTTTTGATTTTTGTTACCGAGGTTACGGATGTATTGTAACTACATTTTTTCTTCTCTTTAGGACAGTGGAGTATCATCAAATATTTTTACCAAAAGTTCTTAACACTGATATTTAACTGGACATATTGCCATGCAGGATGCGAAAAATTAAGATTGCATTTGCGTACATTAACTTTATTTGAAGAGGGCGAAATTACAAATGAAACCAAGAATTTTATTCACTTTGCAGCACTGCAGCGTTGCTTGCGATACATCCAAAAGTTCTTTTGCGCACCATCTGATTACATTTATTTTCAGCAGTATTTCAGGAAGATTTCCTTCTGAAAAAGGTGAATATTAAAATGTCACATTTCATTTTTGGATTACTTTAGTTACTTGTTTAGCAAGTGTTGGTCATATTTAACCTTTGTCTGTTTTCTCCTTAGATGTAAACTGTCATGTAAAAGGTAAATATCAGATTTCATCATGTTTTGATTTTAGTTACCGAGGTTACGGATATATTGTAACTTGTTTTTCTTCTCCTCTTTAGGACAGTGGAGGATCATCAAATATATTTACCAAAAGTTCTTAACACTGATACTTAACTGGACATATTGCCATGCAAGAAGGAAAAAATTAAGATAGCATTTGCATATTTTAACAGAATTTTATTCACTTTGCAGCACTGCAGCGTTGCTTGCGATACATCCAAAAGTTCTTTTGCGCACCATCTGATTACATTTATCTTTCAGCAGTATTTCAGGAAGATTTCCTTCTGAAAAAGGTGAACATTAAAATTTCACATTTCATTTTTGGATTACTTTAGTTACTTCTTGAGCAAGTGTTGGTCATATTTAACCTTTGTCTTTGTTCTCCTTAGATGTAAACTGTCATGTAAAAAGGTAAATATCAGATTTCATCATGTTTTGATTTTAGTTACCGAGGTTACGGATATAGTGTAACTTTCTTTTCTTCTCCTCTTTAGGACAGTGGAGGATCATCAAATATATTTACCAAAAGTTATTAACACTGATATTTAACTGGACATATTACCATGCAGGAAGCAAAAAATTAAGATTGTATTTGCGTACATTCACTTTATTTGAAGAGGGCGAAATTACAAATGAAACCAAGAATTTTATTCCCTTTGCAGCACTGCAGCATTGCTTGCGATACATCCAAAAGTTCTTTTGCGCACCATCTGATGAAATTTATCTTTCAGCAATATTTCAGGAAGATTTCCTTCTGAAAAAGGTGAATATTAAAATTTGACATTTCATTTTTGGATTACTTTAGTTACTTGTTGAGCAAGTGTTGGTCATATTTAACCTTTGTCTGTTTTCTCCTTAGATGTAAACTGTCTTGTAAAAAGGTAAATATCAGATTTCATCATGTTTTGATTTTAGTTACCGAGGTTACAGATATATTGTAACTTTCTTTTCTTCTCTTCTTTAGGACAGTGGAGGATCATCAAAGATTTTTACCAAAACTTCTTAACACTGATATTTAACTGGACATATTGCCATGCAGGATGCGAAAAATTAAGATTGTATTTGCATATTTTAACATCATTTGAAGAGGGCGAAATTACAAATGAAACCAAGAATTTTATTCACTTTGCAGCACTACAGCGTTGCTTGCGATACATCCAAAAGTTCTTGAGCGCGCCATCTGATGAAATTGACTTTTTAGCAGTATTTCAGGAAGATTTCCTTCTGAAAAAGGTGAACATTAAAATTTCACATTTCATTTTTGGATTACTTTAGTTACTTGTTGAGCAAGTGTTGGTCATATTTAACCTTTGTCTGTTTTCTCCTTAGATGTAAACTGTCTTGTAAAAAGGTAAATATCAGATTTCATCATGTTTTGATTTTAGTTACCGAGGTTACAGATATATTGTAACTTTCTTTTCTTCTTCTCTTTAGGACAGTGGAGGATCATCAAATATTTTTACCAAAACTTCTTAACACTGATATTTAACTGGACATATTGCCATGCAGGATGCGAAAAATTAAGATTGTATTTGCATATTTTAACATCATTTGAAGAGGGCGAAATTACAAATGAAACCAAGAATTTTATTCACTTTGCAGCACTACAGCGTTGCTTGCGATACATCCAAAAGTTCTTGAGCGCGCCATCTGATGAAATTGACTTTTTAGCAGTATTTCAGGAAGATTTCCTTCTGAAAAAGGTGAACATTAAAATTTCACATTTCATTTTTGGATTACTTTAGTTACTTGTTGAGCAAGTTTTGGTCACATTTAACCTTTGTCTGTTTTCTCCTTAGATGTAAACTGTCATGTAAAAAGGTAAATATCAGATTTCATCCTGTTTTGATTTTTGTTACCGAGGTTACGGATGTATTGTAACTACTTTTTTTCCTTCTCTTTAGGACAGTGGAGTATCATCAAATATTTTTACCAAAAGTTCTTAACACTGATATTTAACTGGACATATTGCCATGCAGGATGCAACAAATTAAGATTGCATTTGCGTATTTTACCATCATTTGAAGAGGGCGAAATTACAAATGAAACCAAGAATTTTATTCACTTTGCAGCACTGCAGCGTTGCTTGCGATACATCCAAAAGTTCTTGAGTGCGCCATCTCATGAAATTGACTTTTTAGCAGTATTTCAGGAAGATTTCCTTCTGAAAAAGGTGAATATTAAAATTTCACATTTCATTTTTGGATCAATTCAGGTACTTGTTGAGCAAGTGTTGGTCATATTTAACCTTTGTCTTTGTTCTCCTTAGATGTAAACTGTCTTGTAAAAAGGTAAATATCAGATTTCATCATGTTTTGATTTTAGTTACAGAGGTTACGGATATATTGTAACTTGTTTTTCTTCTCTTTAGGACAGTGGAGTATCATCAAATATTTTTACCAAAAGTTCTTAACACTGATATTTAACTGGACATATTGCCATGCAGGATGCGAAAAATTAAGATTGCATTTGCGTACATTAACTTTATTTGAAGAGGGCGAAATTACAAATGAAACCAAGAATTTTATTCACTTTGCAGCACTGCAGCGTTGCTTGCGATACATCCAAAAGTTCTTTTGCGCACCATCTGATTACATTTATCTTTCAGCAGTATTTCAGGAAGATTTCCTTCTGAAAAAGGTGAACATTAAAATTTCACATTTCATTTTTGGATTACTTTAGTTACTTCTTGAGCAAGTGTTGGTCATATTTAACCTTTGTCTTTGTTCTCCTTAGATGTAAACTGTCATGTAAAAAGGTAAATATCAGATTTCATCATGTTTTGATTTTAGTTACCGAGGTTACGGATATATTGTAACTTGTTTTTCTTCTCCTCTTTAGGACAGTGGAGGATCATCAAATATATTTACCAAAAGTTATTAACACTGATATTTAACTGGACACATTACCATGCAGGAAGCAAAAAATTAAGATTGTATTTGCGTACATTCACTTTATTTAAAGAGGGCGAAATTACAAATGAAACCAAGAATTTTATTCCCTTTGCAGCACTGCAGCATTGCTTGCGATACATCCAAAAGTCCTTTTCCGCGCCATCTCATGAAATTTATTTTCAGCAGTATTTCAGGAAGATTTCCTTCTGAAAAAGGTGAATATTAAAATTTCACATTTCATTTTTGGATTACTTTAGTTACTTGTTGAGCAAGTGTTGGTCATATTTAACCTTTGTCTGTTTTCTCCTTAGATGTAAACTGTCATGTAAAAGGTAAATATCAGATTTCATCATGTTTTGATTTTAGTTACCGAGGTCACGGATATAGTGTAACTTTCTTTTCTTCTCCTCTTTAGGACAGTGGAGGATCATCAAATATATTTACCAAAAGTTATTAACACTGATATTTAACTGGACACATTACCATGCAGGAAGCAAAAAATTAAGATTGTATTTGCGTACATTCACTTTATTTAAAGAGGGCGAAATTACAAATGAAACCAAGAATTTTATTCCCTTTGCAGCACTGCAGCATTGCTTGCGATACATCCAAAAGTTCTTTTGCGCACCATCTGATGAAATTTATCTTTCAGCAATATTTCAGGAAGATTTCCTTCTGAAAAAGGTGAATATTAAAATTTCACATTTCATTTTTGGATTACTTTAGTTACTTGTTGAGCAAGTGTTGGTCATATTTAACCTTTGTCTGTTTTCTCCTTAGATGTAAACTGTCTTGTAAAAAGGTAAATATCAGATTTCATCATGTTTTGATTTTAGTTACCGAGGTTACAGATATATTGTAACTTTCTTTTCTTCTCTTCTTTAGGACAGTGGAGGATCATCAAATATTTTTACCAAAACTTCTTAACACTGATATTTAACTGGACATATTGCCATGCAGGTTGCGAAAAATTAAGATTGCATTTGCATATTTTAACATCATTTGAAGAGGGCGAAATTACAAATGAAACCAAGAATTTTATTCCCTTTGCAGCACTGCAGCGTTGCTTGCGATACATCCAAAAGTTCTTTTGCGCGCCATCTGATGAAATTTATCTTTCAGCAGTATTTCAGGAAGATTTCCTTCTGAAAAAGGTGAATATTAAAATGTCACATTTCATTTTTGGATTACTTTAGTTACTTGTTGAGCAAGTGTTGGTCATATTTAACCTTTGTCTGTTTTCTCCTTAGATGTAAACTGTCATGTAAAAGGTAAATATCAGATTTCATCATGTTTTGATTTTAGTTACCAAGGTTACGGATATATTGTAACTTGTTTTTCTTCTCCTCTTTAGGACAGTGGAGGATCATCAAATATATTTACCAAAAGTTCTTAACACTGATACTTAACTGGACATATTGCCATGCAGGAAGCAAAAAATTAAGATAGCATTTGCATATTTTAACAGAATTTTATTCACTTTGCAGCACTGCAGCGTTGCTTGCGATACATCCAAAAGTTCTTTTGCGCACCATCTGATTACATTTATCTTTCAGCAGTATTTCAGGAAGATTTCCTTCTGAAAAAGGTGAACATTAAAATTTCACATTTCATTTTTGGATTACTTTAGTTACTTCTTGAGCAAGTGTTGGTCATATTTAACCTTTGTCTTTGTTCTCCTTAGATGTAAACTGTCATGTAAAAAGGTAAATATCAGATTTCATCATGTTTTGATTTTAGTTACCGAGGTTACGGATATATTGTAACTTGTTTTTCTTCTCCTCTTTAGGACAGTGGAGGCTCATCAAAGATATTTACCAAAAGTTCTTAACACTGATATTTAACTGCACATATTGCCATGTAGGATGCAAAAAATTAAGATTGTATTTGCGTACATTCACTTTATTTGAAGAGGGCGAAATTACAAATGAAACCAAGAATTTTATTCCCTTTGCAGCACTGCAGCATTGCTTGCGATACATCCAAAAGTTCTTTTGCGCACCATCTGATGAAATTTATCTTTCAGCAATATTTCAGGAAGATTTCCTTCTGAAAAAGGTGAATATTAAAATTTGACATTTCATTTTTGGATTACTTTAGTTACTTGTTGAGCAAGTGTTGGTCATATTTAACCTTTGTCTGTTTTCTCCTTAGATGTAAACTGTCTTGTAAAAAGGTAAATATCAGATTTCATCATGTTTTGATTTTAGTTACCGAGGTTACAGATATATTGTAACTTTCTTTTCTTCTCTTCTTTAGGACAGTGGAGGATCATCAAATATTTTTACCAAAAGTTATTAACACTGATATTTAACTGGACATATTGCCATGCAGGATGCGAAAAATTAAGATTGTATTTGCATATTTTAACTTTATTTGAAGAGGGCGAAATTACAAATGAAACCAAGAATTTTATTCACTTTGCAGCACTGCAGCGTTGCTTGCGATACATCCAAAAGTTCTTTTGCGCACCATCTGATTAAATTTAATTTCAGCAGTATTTCAGGAAGATTTCCTTCTCAAAAAGGTGAATATTAAAATGTCACATTTCATTTTTGGATTACTTTAGTTACTTGTTGAGCAAGTTTTGGTCATATTTAACCTTTGTCTGTTTTCTCCTTAGATGTAAACTGTCATGTAAAAGGTAAATATCAGATTTCATCATGTTTTGATTTTAGTTACCGAGGTTACGGATATATTGTAACTACATTTTTTCTTCTCTTTAGGACAGTGGAGTATCATCAAATATTTTTACCAAAACTCCTTAACACTGATATTTAACTGGACATATTGCCATGCAGGTTGCGAAAAATTAAGATTGCATTTGCATATTTTAACATCATTTGAAGAGGGCGAAATTACAAATGAAACCAAGAATTTTATTCACTTTGCAGCACTGCAGCGTTGCTTGCGATACATCCAAAAGTTCTTTTGCGCGCCATCTGATGAAATTTATCTTTCAGCAGTATTTCAGGAAGATTTCCTTCTGAAAAAGGTGAACATTAAAATTTCACATTTCATTTTTGGATTACTTTAGTTACTTCTTGAGCAAGTGTTGGTCATATTTAACCTTTGTCTTTTTTCTCCTTAGATGTAAACTGTCTTGTAAAAAGGTAAATATCAGATTTCATCCTGTTTTGATTTTAGTTACCGAGGTTACAGATATATTGTAACTTTCTTTTCTTCCCCTCTTTAGGACAGTGGAGGATCATCAAAGATATTTACCAAAAGTTCTTAACACTGATATTTAACTGGACATATTGCCATGCAGGATGCGAAAAATTAAGATTGCATTTGCGTATTTTAACATCATTTGAAGAGGGCAAAATTACAAATGAAACCAAGAATTTTATTCACTTTGCAGCACTGCAGCGTTGCTTGCGATACATCCAAAAGTTCATGAGTGCACCATCTCATGAAATTTAATTTTAGCAGTATTTCAGGAAGATTTCCTTCTGAAAAAGGTGAATATTAAAATGTCACATTTCATTTTTGGATTACTTTAGTTACTTCTTGAGCAAGTGTTGGTCATATTTAACCTTTGTCTTTGTTCTCCTTAGATGTAAACTGTCATGTAAAAGGTAAATATCAGATTTCATCCTGTTTTGATTTTTGTTACCGAGGTTACGGATGTATTGTAACTACATTTTTTCTCCTCTTTAGGACAGTGGAGTATCATCAAATATTTTTAACAAAAGTTCTTAACACTGATATTTAACTGGACATATTGCCATGCAGGTTGCGAAAAATTAAGATTGCATTTGCGTACATTAACTTTATTTGAAGAGGGCGAAATTACAAATGAAACCAAGAATTTTATTCACTTTGCAGCACTGCAGCGTTGCTTGCGATACATCCAAAAGTTCTTTTGCGCACCATCTGATTAAATTTAATTTCAGCAGTATTTCAGGAAGATTTCCTTCTCAAAAAGGTGAATATTAAAATGTCACATTTCATTTTTGGATTACTTTAGTTACTTGTTGAGCAAGTGTTGGTCATATTTAACCTTTGTCTGTTTTCTCCTTAGATGTAAACTGTCATGTAAAAGGTAAATATCAGATTTCATCATGTTTTGATTTTAGTTACCGAGGTTACGGATATATTGTAACTACATTTTTTATTCTCTTTAGGACAGTGGAGGCTCATCAAAGATATTTACCAAAAGTTCTTAACACTGATATTTAACTGGACATATTGCCATGTAGGATGCGAAAAATTAAGATTGCATTTGCATATTTTAACATCATTTGAAGAGGGCGAAATTACAAATGAAACCAAGAATTTTATTCCCTTTGCAGCACTGCAGCGTTGCTTGCGATACATCCAAAAGTCCTTTTCCGCGCCATCTCATGAAATTTATTTTCAGCAGTATTTCAGGAAGATTTCCTTCTGAAAAAGGTGAATATTAAAATGTCACATTTCATTTTTGGATTACTTTAGTTACTTGTTGAGCAAGTGTTGGTCATATTTAACCTTTGTCTGTTTTCTCCTTAGATGTAAACTGTCATGTAAAAGGTAAATATCAGATTTCATCATGTTTTGATTTTAGTTACCGAGGTTACGGATATAGTGTAACTTTCTTTTCTTCTCCTCTTTAGGACAGTGGAGGATCATCAAATATATTTACCAAAAGTTATTAACACTGATATTTAACTGGACATATTACCATGCAGGAAGCAAAAAATTAAGATTGTATTTGCGTACATTCACTTTATTTGAAGAGGGCGAAATTACAAATGAAACCAAGAATTTTATTCCCTTTGCAGCACTGCAGCATTGCTTGCGATACATCCAAAAGTTCTTTTGCGCACCATCTGATGAAATTTATCTTTCAGCAATATTTCAGGAAGATTTCCTTCTGAAAAAGGTGAATATTAAAATTTGACATTTCATTTTTGGATTACTTTAGTTACTTGTTGAGCAAGTGTTGGTCATATTTAACCTTTGTCTGTTTTCTCCTTAGATGTAAACTGTCTTGTAAAAAGGTAAATATCAGATTTCATCATGTTTTGATTTTAGTTACCGAGGTTACAGATATATTGTAACTTTCTTTTCTTCTCTTCTTTAGGACAGTGGAGGATCATCAAATATTTTTACCAAAAGTTATTAACACTGATATTTAACTGGACATATTGCCATGCAGGATGCGAAAAATTAAGATTGCATTTGCATATTTTAACATCATTTGAAGAGGGCGAAATTACAAATGAAACCAAGAATTTTATTCCCTTTGCAGCACTGCAGCGTTGCTTGCGATACATCCAAAAGTCCTTTTCCGCGCCATCTCATGAAATTTATTTTCAGCAGTATTTCAGGAAGATTTCCTTCTGAAAAAGGTGAATATTAAAATTTCACATTTCATTTTTGGATTACTTTAGTTACTTCTTGAGCAAGTGTTGGTCATATTTAACCTTTGTCTTTTTTCTCCTTAGATGTAAACTGTCTTGTAAAAAGGTAAATATCAGATTTCATCCTGTTTTGATTTTAGTTACCGAGGTTACAGATATATTGTAACTTTCTTTTCTTCCCCTCTTTAGGACAGTGGAGGATCATCAAAGATATTTACCAAAAGTTCTTAACACTGATATTTAACTGGACATATTGCCATGCAGGATGCGAAAAATTAAGATTGCATTTGCGTATTTTAACATCATTTGAAGAGGGCAAAATTACAAATGAAACCAAGAATTTTATTCACTTTGCAGCACTGCAGCGTTGCTTGCGATACATCCAAAAGTTCATGAGTGCACCATCTCATGAAATTTAATTTTAGCAGTATTTCAGGAAGATTTCCTTCTGAAAAAGGTGAATATTAAAATGTCACATTTCATTTTTGGATTACTTTAGTTACTTCTTGAGCAAGTGTTGGTCATATTTAACCTTTGTCTTTGTTCTCCTTAGATGTAAACTGTCATGTAAAAGGTAAATATCAGATTTCATCCTGTTTTGATTTTTGTTACCGAGGTTACGGATGTATTGTAACTACATTTTTTCTCCTCTTTAGGACAGTGGAGTATCATCAAATATTTTTAACAAAAGTTCTTAACACTGATATTTAACTGGACATATTGCCATGCAGGTTGCGAAAAATTAAGATTGCATTTGCGTACATTAACTTTATTTGAAGAGGGCGAAATTACAAATGAAACCAAGAATTTTATTCACTTTGCAGCACTGCAGCGTTGCTTGCGATACATCCAAAAGTTCTTTTGCGCACCATCTGATTAAATTTAATTTCAGCAGTATTTCAGGAAGATTTCCTTCTCAAAAAGGTGAATATTAAAATGTCACATTTCATTTTTGGATTACTTTAGTTACTTGTTGAGCAAGTGTTGGTCATATTTAACCTTTGTCTGTTTTCTCCTTAGATGTAAACTGTCATGTAAAAGGTAAATATCAGATTTCATCATGTTTTGATTTTAGTTACCGAGGTTACGGATATATTGTAACTACATTTTTTATTCTCTTTAGGACAGTGGAGGCTCATCAAAGATATTTACCAAAAGTTCTTAACACTGATATTTAACTGGACATATTGCCATGTAGGATGCGAAAAATTAAGATTGCATTTGCATATTTTAACATCATTTGAAGAGGGCGAAATTACAAATGAAACCAAGAATTTTATTCCCTTTGCAGCACTGCAGCGTTGCTTGCGATACATCCAAAAGTCCTTTTCCGCGCCATCTCATGAAATTTATTTTCAGCAGTATTTCAGGAAGATTTCCTTCTGAAAAAGGTGAATATTAAAATTTCACATTTCATTTTTGGATTACTTTAGTTACTTGTTGAGCAAGTGTTGGTCATATTTAACCTTTGTCTGTTTTCTCCTTAGATGTAAACTGTCATGTAAAAGGTAAATATCAGATTTCATCATGTTTTGATTTTAGTTACCGAGGTTACGGATATAGTGTAACTTTCTTTTCTTCTCCTCTTTAGGACAGTGGAGGATCATCAAATATATTTACCAAAAGTTATTAACACTGATATTTAACTGGACATATTACCATGCAGGAAGCAAAAAATTAAGATTGTATTTGCGTACATTCACTTTATTTGAAGAGGGCGAAATTACAAATGAAACCAAGAATTTTATTCCCTTTGCAGCACTGCAGCATTGCTTGCGATACATCCAAAAGTTCTTTTGCGCACCATCTGATGAAATTTATCTTTCAGCAATATTTCAGGAAGATTTCCTTCTGAAAAAGGTGAATATTAAAATTTGACATTTCATTTTTGGATTACTTTAGTTACTTGTTGAGCAAGTGTTGGTCATATTTAACCTTTGTCTGTTTTCTCCTTAGATGTAAACTGTCTTGTAAAAAGGTAAATATCAGATTTCATCATGTTTTGATTTTAGTTACCGAGGTTACAGATATATTGTAACTTTCTTTTCTTCTCTTCTTTAGGACAGTGGAGGATCATCAAATATTTTTACCAAAAGTTATTAACACTGATATTTAACTGGACATATTGCCATGCAGGATGCGGAAAATTAAGATTGTATTTGCATATTTTAACTTTATTTGAAGAGGGCGAAATTACAAATGAAACCAAGAATTTTATTCACTTTGCAGCACTGCAGCGTTGCTTGCGATACATCCAAAAGTTCTTTTGCGCACCATCTGATTAAATGTATCTTTCAGCAGTATTTCAGAAAGATTTCCTTCTGAAAAAGGTGAATATTAAAATGTCACATTTCATTTTTGGATTACTTTAGTTACTTGTTGAGCAAGTTTTGGTCATATTTAACCTTTGTCTGTTTTCTCCTTAGATGTAAACTGTCATGTAAAAGGTAAATATCAGATTTCATCATGTTTTGATTTTAGTTACCGAGGTTACGGATATATTGTAACTACATTTTTTCTTCTCTTTAGGACAGTGGAGTATCATCAAATATTTTTACCAAAACTCCTTAACACTGATATTTAACTGGACATATTGCCATGCAGGTTGCGAAAAATTAAGATTGCATTTGCATATTTTAACATCATTTGAAGAGGGCGAAATTACAAATGAAACCAAGAATTTTATTCACTTTGCAGCACTGCAGCGTTGCTTGCGATACATCCAAAAGTTCTTTTGCGCGCCATCTGATGAAATTTATCTTTCAGCAGTATTTCAGGAAGATTTCCTTCTGAAAAAGGTGAACATTAAAATTTCACATTTCATTTTTGGATTACTTTAGTTACTTCTTGAGCAAGTGTTGGTCATATTTAACCTTTGTCTTTTTTCTCCTTAGATGTAAACTGTCTTGTAAAAAGGTAAATATCAGATTTCATCCTGTTTTGATTTTAGTTACCGAGGTTACAGATATATTGTAACTTTCTTTTCTTCCCCTCTTTAGGACAGTGGAGGATCATCAAAGATATTTACCAAAAGTTCTTAACACTGATATTTAACTGGACATATTGCCATGCAGGATGCGAAAAATTAAGATTGCATTTGCGTATTTTAACATCATTTGAAGAGGGCAAAATTACAAATGAAACCAAGAATTTTATTCACTTTGCAGCACTGCAGCGTTGCTTGCGATACATCCAAAAGTTCATGAGTGCACCATCTCATGAAATTTAATTTTAGCAGTATTTCAGGAAGATTTCCTTCTGAAAAAGGTGAATATTAAAATGTCACATTTCATTTTTGGATTACTTTAGTTACTTCTTGAGCAAGTGTTGGTCATATTTAACCTTTGTCTTTGTTCTCCTTAGATGTAAACTGTCATGTAAAAGGTAAATATCAGATTTCATCCTGTTTTGATTTTTGTTACCGAGGTTACGGATGTATTGTAACTACATTTTTTCTCCTCTTTAGGACAGTGGAGTATCATCAAATATTTTTAACAAAAGTTCTTAACACTGATATTTAACTGGACATATTGCCATGCAGGTTGCGAAAAATTAAGATTGCATTTGCGTACATTAACTTTATTTGAAGAGGGCGAAATTACAAATGAAACCAAGAATTTTATTCACTTTGCAGCACTGCAGCGTTGCTTGCGATACATCCAAAAGTTCTTTTGCGCACCATCTGATTAAATTTAATTTCAGCAGTATTTCAGGAAGATTTCCTTCTCAAAAAGGTGAATATTAAAATGTCACATTTCATTTTTGGATTACTTTAGTTACTTGTTGAGCAAGTGTTGGTCATATTTAACCTTTGTCTGTTTTCTCCTTAGATGTAAACTGTCATGTAAAAGGTAAATATCAGATTTCATCATGTTTTGATTTTAGTTACCGAGGTTACGGATATATTGTAACTACATTTTTTATTCTCTTTAGGACAGTGGAGGCTCATCAAAGATATTTACCAAAAGTTCTTAACACTGATATTTAACTGGACATATTGCCATGTAGGATGCGAAAAATTAAGATTGCATTTGCATATTTTAACATCATTTGAAGAGGGCGAAATTACAAATGAAACCAAGAATTTTATTCCCTTTGCAGCACTGCAGCGTTGCTTGCGATACATCCAAAAGTCCTTTTCCGCGCCATCTCATGAAATTTATTTTCAGCAGTATTTCAGGAAGATTTCCTTCTGAAAAAGGTGAATATTAAAATTTCACATTTCATTTTTGGATTACTTTAGTTACTTGTTGAGCAAGTGTTGGTCATATTTAACCTTTGTCTGTTTTCTCCTTAGATGTAAACTGTCATGTAAAAGGTAAATATCAGATTTCATCATGTTTTGATTTTAGTTACCGAGGTTACGGATATAGTGTAACTTTCTTTTCTTCTCCTCTTTAGGACAGTGGAGGATCATCAAATATATTTACCAAAAGTTATTAACACTGATATTTAACTGGACATATTACCATGCAGGAAGCAAAAAATTAAGATTGCATTTGCGTACATTCACTTTATTTGAAGAGGGCGAATTTACAAATGAAACCAAGAATTTTATTCCCTTTGCAGCACTGCAGCATTGCTTGCGATACATCCAAAAGTTCTTTTGCGCACCATCTGATGAAATGTATCTTTCAGCAATATTTCAGGAAGATTTCCTTCTGAAAAAGGTGAATATTAAAATTTGACATTTCATTTTTGGATTACTTTAGTTACTTGTTGAGCAAATGTTGGTCATATTTAACCTTTGTCTTTGTTCTCCTTAGATGTAAACTGTCTTGTAAAAAGGTAAATTTCAGATTTCATCATGTTTTGATTTTAGTTACCGAGGTTACAGATATATTGTAACTTTCTTTTCTTCTCTTTAGGACAGTGGAGGATCATCAAATATTTTTACCAAAACTTCTTAACACTGATATTTAACTGGACATATTGCCATGCAGGATGCGAAAAATTAAGATTGTATTTGCATATTTTAACATCATTTGAAGAGGGCGAAATTACAAATGAAACCAAGAATTTTATTCACTTTGCAGCACTACAGCGTTGCTTGCGATACATCCAAAAGTTCTTGAGCGCGCCATCTGATGAAATTGACTTTTTAGCAGTATTTCAGGAAGATTTCCTTCTGAAAAAGGTGAACATTAAAATTTCACATTTCATTTTTGGATTACTTTAGTTACTTGTTGAGCAAGTTTTGGTCACATTTAACCTTTGTCTGTTTTCTCCTTAGATGTAAACTGTCTTGTAAAAAGGTAAATATCAGATTTCATCCTGTTTTGATTTTAGTTACCGAGGTTACGGATATATTGTAACTTATTTTTCTTCTCCTCTTTAGGACAGTGGAGGATCATCAAAGATATTTACCCAAAGTTCTTAACACTGATATTTAACTGAACATATTGCCATGCAGGATGCGAAAAATTAAGATTGCATTTGCGTATTTTAACAGAATATTATTCACTTTGCAGCACTGCAGCGTTGCTTGCGATACATCCAAAAGTTCTTGAGCGCGCCATCTCATGAAATTTACTTTTTAGCAGTATTTCAGGAAGATTTCCTTCTGAAAAAGGTGAATATTAAAATATCACATTTCATTTTTGGATTAATTCAGGTACTTGCTGAGCAAGTGTTGGTCATATTTAACCTTTGTCTGTTTTCTCCTTAGATGTAAACTGTCATGTAAAAGGTAAATATCAGATTTCATGCTGTTTTGATTTTAGTTACCGAGGTTACCGATATATTGTAACTTTCTTTTTTTTCTCTTTAGGACAGTGGAGTATCATCAAAGATATTTACCAAAAGTTCTTAACACTGATATTTAACTGGACATATTACCATCCAGGAAGCAAAAAATTAAGATTGTATTTGCGTACATTAACTTTATTTGAAGAGGGCGAAATTACAAATGAAACCAAGAATTTTATTCCCTTTGCAGCACTGCAGCGTTGCTTGCGATACATCCAAAAGTTCTTGAGCACGCCATCTCATGAAGTTTACTTTTTAGCAGTATTTCAGGAAGATTTCCTTCTGAATAAGGTGAATGTTAAAATATCACATTTCATTTTTGGATTAATTCAGGTACTTGTTGAGCAAGTGTTGGTCATATTTAACCTTTGTCTGTTTTCTCCTTAGATGTAAATTGTCATGTAAAAGGTAAATATCAGATTTCATCCTGTTTTGATTTTTGTTACCGAGGTTACGGATGTATTGTAACTACTTTTTTTCTTCTCTTTAGGACAGTGGAGTATCATCAAATATTTTTACCAAAACTTCTTAACACTGATATTTAACTGGACATATTGCCATGCAGGTTGCGAAAAATTAAGATTGCATTTGCGTATTTTAACATCATTTGAAGAGGGCGAAATTACAAATGAAACCAAGAATTTTATTCCCTTTGCAGCACTGCAGCGTTGCTTGCGATACATCCAAAAGTTCTTTTGCGCGCCATCTGATGAAATTTATCTTTCAGCAGTATTTCAGGAAGATTTCCTTCTGAAAAAGGTGAACATTAAAATTTCACATTTCATTTTTGGATTACTTTAGTTACTTCTTGAGCAAGTGTTGGTAATATTTAACCTTTGTCTTTGTTCTCCTTAGATGTAAACTGTCATGTAAAAAGGTAAATATCAGATTTCATCCTGTTTTGATTTTAGTTACCGAGGTTACAGATATATTGTAACTTTCTTTTCTTCTCCTCTTTAGGACAGTGGAGGATCATCAAAGATATTTACCAAAAGTTCTTAACACTGATATTTAACTGGACATATTGCCATGCAGGATGCGAAAAATTAAGATTGCATTTGCGTATTTTAACATCATTTGAAGAGGGCGAAATTACAAATGAAACCAAGAATTTTATTCCCTTTGCAGCACTGCAGCGTTGCTTGCGATACATCCAAAAGTTCTTTTGCGCGCCATCTGATGAAATTTATCTTTCAGCAGTATTTCAGGAAGATTTCCTTCTGAAAAAGGTGAACATTAAAATTTCACATTTCATTTTTGGATTACTTTAGTTACTTCATGAGCAAGTGTTGGTAATATTTAACCTTTGTCTTTGTTCTCCTTAGATGTAAACTGTCTTGTAAAAAGGTAAATATCAGATTTCATCCTGTTTTGATTTTAGTTACCGAGGTTACAGATATATTGTAACTTTCTTTTCTTCTCCTCTTTAGGACAGTGGAGGATCATCAAAGATATTTACCAAAAGTTCTTAACACTGATATTTAACTGGACATATTGCCATGCAGGATGCGAAAAATTAAGATTGCATTTGCGTATTTTAACATCATTTGAAGAGGGCGAAATTACAAATGAAACCAAGAATTTTATTCCCTTTGCAGCACTGCAGCGTTGCTTGCGATACATCCAAAAGTTCTTTTGCGCGCCATCTGATGAAATTTATCTTTCAGCAGTATTTCAGGAAGATTTCCTTCTGAAAAAGGTGAACATTAAAATTTCACATTTCATTTTTGGATTACTTTAGTTACTTCTTGAGCAAGTGTTGGTAATATTTAACCTTTGTCTTTGTTCTCCTTAGATGTAAACTGTCTTGTAAAAAGGTAAATATCAGATTTCATCCTGTTTTGATTTTAGTTACCGAGGTTACAGATATATTGTAACTTTCTTTTCTTCTCCTCTTTAGGACAGTGGAGGATCATCAAAGATATTTACCAAAAGTTCTTAACACTGATATTTAACTGGACATATTGCCATGCAGGATGCGAAAAATTAAGATTGCATTTGCGTATTTTAACATCATTTGAAGAGGGCGAAATTACAAATGAAACCAAGAATTTTATTCACTTTGCAGCACTGCAGCGTTGCTTGCGATACATCCAAAAGTTAATGAGCGCACCATCTCATGAAATTTAATTTTAGCAGTATTTCAGGAAGATTTCCTTCTGAAAAAGGTGAATATTAAAATGTCACATTTCATTTTTGGATTACTTTAGTTACTTGTTGAGCAAGTGTTGGTCATATTTAACCTTTGTCTTTTTTCTCCTTAGATGTAAACTGTCATGTAAAAAGGTAAATATCAGATTTCATCCTGTTTTGATTTTAGTTACAGAGGTTACAGATATATTGTAACTTTCTTTTCTTCTCCTCTTTAGGACAGTGGAGGATCATCAAAGATATTTACCAAAAGTTCTTAACACTGATATTTAACTGGACATATTGCCATGCAGGATGCGAAAAATTAAGATTGCATTTGCATATTTTGACATCATTTGAAGAGGGCGAAATTACAAATGAAACCAAGAATTTTATTCACTTTGCAGCACTGCAGCGTTGCTTGCGATACATCCAAAAGTTCTTTTGCGCACCATCTGATTAAATTTATTTTCAGCAGTATTTCAGGAAGATTTCCTTCTCAAAAAGGTGAATATTAAAATGTCACATTTCATTTTTGGATTACTTTAGTTACTTGTTGAGCAAGTGTTGGTCATATTTAACCTTTGTCTGTTTTCTCCTTAGATGTAAACTGTCATGTAAAAGGTAAATATCAGATTTCATCATGTTTTGATTTTAGTTACCGAGGTTACGGATATACTGTAACTTGTTTTTCTTCTCCTCTTTAGGACAGTGGAGGATCATCAAATATATTTACCAAAAGTTCTTAACACTGATACTTAACTGGACATATTGCCATGCAGGAAGCAAAAAATTAAGATTGCATTTGCATATTTTAACAGAATTGTATTCACTTTGCAGCACTGCAGCGTTGCTTGCGATACATCCAAAAGTTCTTTTGCGCACCATCTGATTACATTTATCTTTCAGCAGTATTTCAGGAAGATTTCCTTCTGAAAAAGGTGAACATTAAAATTTCACATTTCATTTTTGGATTACTTTAGTTACTTCTTGAGCAAGTGTTGGTCATATTTAACCTTTGTCTTTGTTCTCCTTAGATGTAAACTGTCATGTAAAAAGGTAAATATCAGATTTCATCATGTTTTGATTTTAGTTACCGAGGTTACGGATATATTGTAACTTGTTTTTCTTCTCCTCTTTAGGACAGTGGAGGATCATCAAAGATATTTACCAAAAGTTCTTAACACTGATATTTAACTGGACATATTGCCATGCAGGATGCAAAAAATTAAGATTGTATTTGCGTACATTCACTTTATTTGAAGAGGGCGAAATTACAAATGAAACCAAGAATTTTATTCCCTTTGCAGCACTGCAGCGTTGCTTGCGATACATCCAAAAGTTCTTTTGCGCACCATCTGATTACATTTATCTTTCAGCAGTATTTCAGGAAGATTTCCTTCTGAAAAAGGTGAACATTAAAATTTCACATTTCATTTTTGGATTACTTTAGTTACTTCTTGAGCAAGTGTTGGTCATATTTCACCTTTGTCTTTGTTCTCCTTAGATGTAAACTGTCATGTAAAAAGGTAAATATCAGATTTCATCATGTTTTGATTTTAGTTACCGAGGTTACGGATATATTGTAACTTGTTTTTCTTCTCCTCTTTAGGACAGTGGAGGATCATCAAATATATTTACCAAAAGGTCTTAACACTGATATTTAACTGGACATATTGCCATGCAGGATGCGAAAAATTAAGATTGCATTTGCGTATTTTAACAGAATTTTATTCACTTTGCAGCACTGCAGCGTTGCTTGCGATACATCCAAAAGTCCTTGAGCGCGCCATCTCATGAAATTTACTTTTTAGCAGTATTTCAGGAAGATTTCCTTCTGAAAAAGGTGAATGTTAAAATTTCACATTTCACTTTTGGATTACTTTAGTTACTTGTTGAGCAAGTGTTGGTCATATTTAACCTTTGTCTGTTTTCTCCTTAGATGTATACTGTCTTGTAAAAAGGTAAATATCAGATTTCATCATGTTTTGATTTTAGTTACCGAGGTTACAGATATATTGTAACTTGCTTTTCTTCTCCTCTGTAGGACAGTGGAGGATCATCAAAGATATTTACCAAAAGTTCTTAACACTGATATTTAACTGGACATATTGCCATGCAGGATGCGAAAAATTAAGATTGCGTTTGCGTATTTTAACAGAATTTTATTCACTTTGCAGCACTGCAGCGTTGCTTGCGATACATCCAAAAGTTCTTGAGCGCGCCATCTCATGAAATTTACTTTTTAGCAGTATTTCAGGAAGATTTCCTTCTGAAAAAGGTGAATATTAAAATATCACATTTCATTTTTGGATTAATTCAGGTACTTGTTGAGCAAGTGTTGGTCATATTTAACCTTTGTCTGTTTTCTCCTTAGATGTAAACTGTCATGTAAAAGGTAAATATCAGATTTCATCATGTTTTGATTTTAGTTACCGAGGTTACAGATATATTGTAACTTGTTTTTCTTCTCCTCTTTAGGACAGTGGAGGATCATCAAAGATATTTACCAAAACTTCTTAACACTGATATTTAACTGGACATATTGCCATGCAGGAAGCAAAAAATTAAGATTGCATTTGTGTACATTCACTTTATTTGAAGAGGGCAAAATTACAAATGAAACAAGAATTTTATTCACTTTGCAGCACTGCAGCGTTGCTTGCGATACATCCAAAAGTCCTTTTCCGCGCCATCTGATGAAATTTATCTTTCAGCAGTATTTCAGGAAGATTTCCTTCTGAAAAAGGTGAATATTAAAATTTCACATTTCATTTTTGGATTACTTTAGTTACTTGTTGAGCAAGTGTTGGTCATATTTAACCTTTGTCTTTTTTCTCCTTAGATGTAAACTGTCATGTAAAAAGGTAAATATCAGATTTCATCCTGTTTTGATTTTTGTTACCGAGGTTACGGATGTATTGTAACTACTTTTTTTCTCCTCTTTAGGACAGTGGAGGATCATCAAATATTTTTACCAAAAGTTCTTAAAACTGATATTTAACTGGACATATTGCCATGCAGGATGCGAAAAATTAAGATTGCATTTGCATATTTTAACAGAATTTTATTCACTTTGCAGCACTGCAGCGTTGCTTGCAATACATCCAAAAGTTCTTGAGCGCGCCATCTCATGAAATTTACTTTTTAGCAGTATTTCAGGAAGATTTCCTTCTGAAAAAGGTGAATATTAAAATATCACATTTCATTTTTGGATTAATTCAGGTATTTGTTGAGCAAGTGTTGGTCATATTTAACCTTTGTCTGTTTTCTCCTTAGATGTAAACTGTCATGTAAAAGGTAAATATCATATTTCATCCTGTTTTGATTTTTGTTACCGAGGTTACGGATGTATTGTAACTACTTTTTTTCTTCTCTTTAGGACAGTGGAGTATCATCAAATATATTTACCAAAAGTTCTTAACACTGATATTTAACTGGACATATTGCCATGCAGGATGCAAAAAATTAAGATTGTATTTGCATACATTAACTTTATTTGAAGAGGGCGAAATTACAAATGAAACCAATAATTTTATTCACTTTGCAGCACTGCAGCGTTGCTTGCGATACATCCAAAAGTTCATGAGCGCACCATCTCATGAAATTTACTTTTTAGCAGTATTTCAGGAAGATTTCCTTCTGAAAAAGGTGAATATTAAAATGTCACATTTCATTTTTGGATTACTTTAGTTACTTGTTGAGCAAGTGTTGGTCATATTTAACCTTTGTCTGTTTTCTCCTTAGATGTAAACTGTCCTGTAAAAGGTAAATATCAGATTTCATCATGTTTTGATTTTAGTTACCGAGGTTACGGATATATTGTAACTACTTTTTTTCTTCTCTTTAGGACAGTGGAGGATCATCAAAGATATTTACCAAAAGTTCTTAACACTGATATTTAACTGGACATATTGCCATGTAGGATGCGAAAAATTAAGATTGCATTTGCATATTTTAACATCATTTGAAGAGGGCGAAATTACAAATGAAACCAAGAATTTTATTCCCTTTGCAGCACTGCAGCGTTGCTTGCGATACATCCAAAAGTTCTTGAGCGCGCCATCTCATGCAATTTACTTTTTAGCAGTATTTCAGGAAGATTTCCTTCTGAAAAAGGTGAATATTAAAATTTCACATTTCATTTTTGGATTACTTTAGTTACTTGTTGAGCAAGTGTTGGTCATATTTAACCTTTGTCTTTTTTCTCCTTAGATGTAAACTGTCATGTAAAAAGGTAAATATCAGATTTCATCCTGTTTTGATTTTTGTTACAGAGGTTACGGATGTATTGTAACTACTTTTTTTCTTCTCTTTAGGACAGTGGAGTATCATCAAATATTTTTACCAAAAGTTCTTAACACTGATATTTAACTGGACATATTGCCATGCAGGATGCGAAAAATTAAGATTGCATTTGCGTATTTTAACAGAATTTTATTCACTTTGCAGCACTGCAGCGTTGCTTGCGATACATCCAAAAGTTCTTGAGCACGCCATCTCATGAAATTTACTTTTTAGCAGTATTTCAGGAAGATTTCCTTCTGAAAAAGGTGAATGTTAAAATATCACATTTCATTTTTGGATCAATTCAGGTACTTGTTGAGCAAGTGTTGGTCAAATTTAACCTTTGTCTTTGTTCTCCTTAGATGTAAACTGTCATGTAAAAGGTAAATATCAGATTTCATCCTGTTTTGATTTTTGTTACCGAGGTTACGGATGTATTGTAACTACTTTTTTTCTTCTCTTTAGGACAGTGGAGGATCATCAAAGATATTTACCAAAACTTCTTAACACTGATATTTAACTGGACATATTGCCATGCAGGAAGCAAAAAATTAAGATTGCATTTGCGTACATTCACTTTATTTGAAGAGGGCAAAATTACAAATGAAACAAGAATTTTATTCACTTTGCAGCACTGCAGCGTTGCTTGCGATACATCCAAAAGTTATTTTGCGCACCATCTGATGAAATTTATCTTTCAGCAGTATTTCAGGAAGATTTCCTTCTGAAAAAGTTGAACATTAAAATTTCACATTTCATTTTTGGATTAATTCAGGTACTTGTTTAGCAAGTGTTGGTCATATTTAACCTTTGTCTTTGTTCTCCTTAGATGTAAACTGTCATGTAAAAAGGTAAATATCAGATTTCATCCTGTTTTGATTTTCGTTACCGAGGTTACAGATATATTGTAACTTGCTTTTCTTCTCCTCTGTAGGACAGTGGAGGATCATCAAAGATATTTACCAAAAGTTCTTAACACTGATATTTAACTGGACATATTGCCATGCAGGATGCAAAAAATTAAGATTGCATTTGCATATTTTAACAGAATTTTATTCACTTTGCAGCACTGCAGCGTTGCTTGCGATACATCCAAAAGTTCATGAGCGCACCATCTGATTAAATTTATCTTTCAGCCATATTTCAGGAAGATTTCCTTCTGAAAAAGGTGAATATTAAAATTTCACATTTCATTTTTGGATTACTTTAGTTACTTGTTGAGCAAGTGTTGGTCATATTTAACCTTTGTCTTTTTTCTCCTTAGATGTAAACTGTCATGTAAAAAGGTAAATATCAGATTTCATCATGTTTTGATTTTAGTTACCGAGGTTACAGATATATTGTAACTTTCTTTTTTTCTCCTCTTTAGGACAGTGGAGGATCATCAAAGATATTTACCAAAACTTCTTAACACTGATATTTAACTGGAGATATTACCATGCAGGAAGCAAAAAATTAAGATTGTATTTGCGTACACTAACTTTATTTGAAGAGGGCGAAATTACAAATGAAACCAAGAATTTTATTCACTTTGCAGCACTGCAGCGTTGCTTGCGATACATCCAAAAGTTCTTTTGCGCACCATCTGATTAAATTTATTTTCAGCAGTATTTCAGGAAGATTTCCTTCTGAAAAAGGTGAACATTAAAATTTCACATTTCATTTTTGGATTAATTCAGGTACTTGTTTAGCAAGTGTTGGTCATATTTAACCTTTGTCTTTGTTCTCCTTAGATGTAAACTGTCATGTAAAAAGGTAAATATCAGATTTCATCATGTTTTGATTTTTGTTACCGAGGTTACAGATATATTGTAACTTTCTTTTTTTCTCCTCTTTAGGACAGTGGAGGATCATCAAAGATATTTACCAAAAGTTCTTAACACTGATATTTAACTGGACATATTGCCATGCAGGATGCGAAAAATTAAGATTGCATTTGCGTATTTTAACAGAATTTTATTCACTTTGCAGCACTGCAGCGTTGCTTGCGATACATCCAAAAGTTCTTGAGCGCGCCATCTCATGAAATTTACTTTTTAGCAGTATTTCAGGAAGATTTCCTTCTGAAAAAGGTGAATATTAAAATATCACATTTCATTTTTGGATTAATTCAGGTACTTGTTGAGCAAGTGTTGGTCATATTTAACCTTTGTCTGTTTTCTCCTTAGATGTAAACTGTCATGTAAAAGGTAAATATCAGATTTCATCATGTTTTGATTTTAGTTACCGAGGTTACGGATATATTGTAACTTGTTTTTCTTCTCCTCTTTAGGACAGTGGAGGATCATCAAAGATATTTACCAAAAGTTCTTAACACTGATATTTAACTAGACATATTGCCATGCAGGAAGCAAAAAATTAAGACTGCATTTGCGTACATTCACTTTATTTGAAGAGGGCAAAATTACAAATGAAACAAGAATTTTATTCACTTTGCAGCACTGCAGCGTTGCTTGCGATACATCCAAAAGCTATTTTGCGCGCCATCTGATGAAATGTATCTTTCAGCAGTATTTCAGGAAGATTTCCTTCTGAAAAAGGTGAATATTAAAATTTCACATTTCATTTTTGGATTACTTTAGTTACTTGTTGAGCAAGTGTTGGTCATATTTAACCTTTGTCTTTTTTCTCCTTAGATGTAAACTGTCATGTAAAAAGGTAAATATCAGATTTCATCCTGTTTTGATTTTTGTTACAGAGGTTACGGATGTATTGTAACTACTTTTTTTCTTCTCTTTAGGACAGTGGAGTATCATCAAATATTTTTATCAAAAGTTCTTAACACTGATATTTAACTGGACATATTGCCATGCAGGATGCGAAAAATTAAGATTGCATTTGCGTATTTTAACAGAATTTTATTCACTTTGCAGCACTGCAGCGTTGCTTGCGATACATCCAAAACTTCTTGAGCGCGCCATCTCATGAAATTTACTTTTTAGCAGTATTTCAGGAAGATTTCCTTCTGAAAAAGGTGAATGTTAAAATATCACATTTCATTTTTGGATCAATTCAGGTACTTGTTTAGCAAGTGTTGGTCATATTTAACCTTTGTCTTTGTTCTCCTTAGATGTAAACTGTCATGTAAAAAGGTAAATATCAGATTTCATCCTGTTTTGATTTTCGTTACCGAGGTTACAGATATATTGTAACTTGCTTTTCTTCTCCTCTGTAGGACAGTGGAGGATCATCAAAGATATTTACCAAAAGTTCTTAACACTGATATTTAACTGGACATATTGCC
Organism: Labrus mixtus; assembly: GCF_963584025.1. NCBI lineage: Eukaryota > Metazoa > Chordata > Actinopteri > Labriformes > Labridae > Labrus > Labrus mixtus. The sequence continues at coordinate 29,891,205 of NC_083615.1, forward strand.
ATGCAGGATGCAAAAAATTAAGATTGCATTTGCATATTTTAACAGAATTTTATTCACTTTGCAGCACTGCAGCGTTGCTTGCGATACATCCAAAAGTTCTTTTGCGCACCATCTGATTAAATTTATCTTTCAGCCATATTTCAGGAAGATTTCCTTCTGAAAAAGGTGAATATTAAAATTTCACATTTCATTTTTGGATTACTTTAGTTACTTGTTGAGCAAGTGTTGGTCATATTTAACCTTTGTCTTTTTTCTCCTTAGATGTAAACTGTCATGTAAAAAGGTAAATATCAGATTTCATCATGTTTTGATTTTAGTTACCGAGGTTACAGATATATTGTAACTTTCTTTTTTTCTCCTCTTTAGGACAGTGGAGGATCATCAAAGATATTTACCAAAACTTCTTAACACTGATATTTAACTGGAGATATTACCATGCAGGAAGCAAAAAATTAAGATTGTATTTGCGTACACTAACTTTATTTGAAGAGGGCGAAATTACAAATGAAACCAAGAATTTTATTCACTTTGCAGCACTGCAGCGTTGCTTGCGATACATCCAAAAGTTCTTTTGCGCACCATCTGATTAAATTTATTTTCAGCAGTATTTCAGGAAGATTTCCTTCTGAAAAAGGTGAACATTAAAATTTCACATTTCATTTTTGGATTAATTCAGGTACTTGTTTAGCAAGTGTTGGTCATATTTAACCTTTGTCTTTGTTCTCCTTAGATGTAAACTGTCATGTAAAAAGGTAAATATCAGATTTCATCATGTTTTGATTTTTGTTACCGAGGTTACAGATATATTGTAACTTTCTTTTTTTCTCCTCTTTAGGACAGTGGAGGATCATCAAAGATATTTACCAAAAGTTCTTAACACTGATATTTAACTGGACATATTGCCATGCAGGATGCGAAAAATTAAGATTGCATTTGCGTATTTTAACAGAATTTTATTCACTTTGCAGCACTGCAGCGTTGCTTGCGATACATCCAAAAGTTCTTGAGCGCGCCATCTCATGAAATTTACTTTTTAGCAGTATTTCAGGAAGATTTCCTTCTGAAAAAGGTGAATATTAAAATATCACATTTCATTTTTGGATTAATTCAGGTACTTGTTGAGCAAGTGTTGGTCATATTTAACCTTTGTCTGTTTTCTCCTTAGATGTAAACTGTCATGTAAAAGGTAAATATCAGATTTCATCATGTTTTGATTTTAGTTACCGAGGTTACGGATATATTGTAACTTGTTTTTCTTCTCCTCTTTAGGACAGTGGAGGATCATCAAAGATATTTACCAAAAGTTCTTAACACTGATATTTAACTAGACATATTGCCATGCAGGAAGCAAAAAATTAAGACTGCATTTGCGTACATTCACTTTATTTGAAGAGGGCAAAATTACAAATGAAACAAGAATTTTATTCACTTTGCAGCACTGCAGCGTTGCTTGCGATACATCCAAAAGCTATTTTGCGCGCCATCTGATGAAATGTATCTTTCAGCAGTATTTCAGGAAGATTTCCTTCTGAAAAAGGTGAATATTAAAATTTCACATTTCATTTTTGGATTACTTTAGTTACTTGTTGAGCAAGTGTTGGTCATATTTAACCTTTGTCTTTTTTCTCCTTAGATGTAAACTGTCATGTAAAAAGGTAAATATCAGATTTCATCCTGTTTTGATTTTTGTTACAGAGGTTACGGATGTATTGTAACTACTTTTTTTCTTCTCTTTAGGACAGTGGAGTATCATCAAATATTTTTATCAAAAGTTCTTAACACTGATATTTAACTGGACATATTGCCATGCAGGATGCGAAAAATTAAGATTGCATTTGCGTATTTTAACAGAATTTTATTCACTTTGCAGCACTGCAGCGTTGCTTGCGATACATCCAAAACTTCTTGAGCGCGCCATCTCATGAAATTTACTTTTTAGCAGTATTTCAGGAAGATTTCCTTCTGAAAAAGGTGAATGTTAAAATATCACATTTCATTTTTGGATCAATTCAGGTACTTGTTGAGCAAGTGTTGGTCAAATTTAACCTTTGTCTTTGTTCTCCTTAGATGTAAACTGTCATGTAAAAGGTAAATATCAGATTTCATCCTGTTTTGATTTTTGTTACAGAGGTTACAGATATATTGTAACTTGCTTTTCTTCTCCTCTGTAGGACAGTGGAGGATCATCAAAGATATTTACCAAAAGTTCTTAACACTGATATTTAACTGGACATATTGCCATGTAGGATGCGAAAAATTAAGATTGCATTTGCATATTTTAACATCATTTGAAGAGGGCGAAATTACAAATGAAACCAAGAATTTTATTCCCTTTGCAGCACTGCAGCGTTGCTTGCGATACATCCAAAAGTCCTTTTCCGCGCCATCTGATGAAATTTATCTTTCAGCAGTATTTCAGGAAGATTTCCTTCTGAAAAAGGTGAATATTAAAATGTCACATTTCATTTTTGGATTACTTTAGTTACTTGTTGAGCAAGTGTTGGTCATATTTAACCTTTGTCTTTGTTCTCCTTAGATGTAAACTGTCATGTAAAAAGGTAAATATCAGATTTCATCATGTTTTGATTTTAGTTACCGAGGTTACAGATATATTGTAACTTGCTTTTCTTCTCCTCTGTAGGACAGTGGAGGATCATCAAAGATATTTACCAAAAGTTCTTAACACTGATATTTAACTGGACATATTGCCATGCAGGATGCAAAAAATTAAGATTGCATTTGCATATTTTAACAGAATTTTATTCACTTTGCAGCACTGCAGCGTTGCTTGCGATACATCCAAAAGTTCTTTTGCGCACCATCTGATTAAATTTATCTTTCAGCCATATTTCAGGAAGATTTCTTTCTGAAAAAGGTGAATATTAAAATTTCACATTTCATTTTTGGATTACTTTAGTTACTTGTTGAGCAAGTGTTGGTCATATTTAACCTTTGTCTTTTTTCTCCTTAGATGTAAACTGTCATGTAAAAGGTAAATATCAGATTTCATCATGTTTTGATTTTAGTTACCGAGGTTACAGATATATTGTAACTTGCTTTTCTTCTCCTCTGTAGGACAGTGGAGGATCATCAAAGATATTTACCAAAAGTTCTTAACACTGATATTTAACTGGACATATTGCCATGCAGGATGCAAAAAATTAAGATTGCATTTGCGTACATTCACTTTATTTGAAGAGGGCAAAATTACAAATGAAACAAGAATTTTATTCACTTTGCAGCACTGCAGCGTTGCTTGCGATACATCCAAAAGTTATTTTGCGCGCCATCTGATGAAATGTATCTTTCAGCAGTATTTCAGGAAGATTTCCTTCTGAAAAAGGTGAACATTAAAATTTCACATTTCATTTTTGGATTAATTCAGGTACTTGTTTAGCAAGTGTTGGTCATATTTAACCTTTGTCTTTGTTCTCCTTAGATGTAAACTGTCTTGTAAAAAGGTAAATATCAGATTTCATCATGTTTTGATGTTAGTTACCGAGGTTACAGATATATTGTAACTTGCTTTTCTTCTCCTCTGTAGGACAGTGGAGGATCATCAAAGATATTTACCAAAAGTTCTTAACACTGATATTTAACTGGACATATTGCCATGCAGGATGCAAAAAATTAAGATTGCATTTGCGTATTTTAACAGAACTGTATTCACTTTGCAGCACTGCAGCGTTGCTTGCGATACATCCAAAAGTTCTTGAGCGCGCCATCTCATGAAATTTACTTTTTAGCAGTATTTCAGGAAGATTTCCTTCTGAAAAAGGTGAATATTAAAATTTCACATTTCATTTTTGGATTACTTTAGTTACTTGTTGAGCAAGTGTTGGTCATATTTAACCTTTGTCTTTTTTCTCCTTAGATGTAAACTGTCATGTAAAAAGGTAAATATCAGATTTCATCCTGTTTTGATTTTTGTTACAGAGGTTACGGATGTATTGTAACTACTTTTTTTCTTCTCTTTAGGACAGTGGAGTATCATCAAATATTTTTACCAAAACTTCTTAACACTGATATTTAACTGGACATATTGCCATGCAGGATGCAAAAAATTAAGATTGCATTTGTGTATTTTAACATCATTTGAAGAGGGCGAAATTACAAATGAAACCAAGAATTTTATTCACTTTGCAGCACTGCAGCGTTGCTTGCGATACATCCAAAAGTTCATGAGCGCGCCATCTCATGAAATTGACTTTTTAGCAGTATTTCAGGAAGATTTCCTTCTGAAAAAGGTGAATATTAAAATGTCACATTTCATTTTTGGATTACTTTAGTTACTTGTTGAGCAAGTGTTGGTCATATTTAACCTTTGTCTGTTTTCTCCTTAGATGTAAACTGTCATGTAAAAGGTAAATATCAGATTTCATCATGTTTTGATTTTAGTTACCGAGGTTACGGATATATTGTAATTTGTTTTTCTTCTCCTCTTTAGGACAGTGGAGGATCATCAAAGATATTTACCAAAAGTTCTTAACACTGATATTTAACTGGACATATTGCCATGCAGGATGCAAAAAATTAAGATTGCATTTGCGTACATTCACTTTATTTGAAGAGGGCAAAATTACAAATGAAACAAGAATTTTATTCACTTTGCAGCACTGCAGCGTTGCTTGTGATACATCCAAAAGTTCTTGAGCACGCCATCTCATGAAATTTACTTTTTAGCAGTATTTCAGGAAGATTTCCTTCTGAAAAAGGTGAACATTCAAATTTCACATTTCATTTTTGGTTTACATTAGTTACTTGTTGAGCAAGTGTTGGTCATATTTAATTTTTGTCTTTGTTCTCCTTAGATGTAAACTGTCTTTTAAAAAGGTAAATATCAGATTTCATCCTGTTTTGATTTTTGTTACCGAGGTTACGGATGTATTGTAACTACTTTTTTTCTTCTCTTTAGGACAGTGGAGGATCATCAAAGATATTTACCAAAACTTCTTAACACTGATATTTAACTGGACATATTTCCATGCAGGATGCAAAAAATTAAGATTTCATTTGCATATTTTAACAGAATTTTATTCACTTTGCAGCACTGCAGCGTTGCTTGCGATACATCCAAAAGTTCTTTTGCGCACCATCTGATTAAATTTATCTTTCAGCAGTATTTCAGGAAGATTTCCTTCTGAAAAAGGTGAATATTAAAATTTCACATTTCATTTTTGGATTACTTTAGTTACTTGTTGAGCAAGTGTTGGTCATATTTAACCTTTGTCTGTTTTCTCCTTGGATGTAAACTGTCATGTAAAAAGGTAAATATCAGATTTCATCCTCTTTTGATTTTTGTTACCGAGGTTACAGATATATTGTAACTTTCTTTTTTTCTCCTCTTTAGGACAGTGGAGGATCATCAAATATATTTACCAAAAGTTCTTAACACTGATATTTAACTGGACATATTACCATGCAGGAAGTAAAAAATTAAGATTGTATTTGCGTACATTAACTTTATTTGAAGAGGGCGAAATTACAAATGAAACCAAGAATTTTATTCACTTTGCAGCACTGCAGCGTTGCTTGCGATACATCCAAAAGTACTTGAGCACGCCATCTCATGAAATTTACTTTTTAGCAGTATTTCAGGAAGATTTCCTTCTGAAAAAGGTGAATGTTAAAATATCACATTTCATTTTTGGATCAATTCAGGTACTTGTTGAGCAAGTGTTGGTCAAATTTAACCTTTGTCTTTGTTCTCCTTAGATGTAAACTGTCATGTAAAAGGTAAATATCAGATTTCATCCTGTTTTGATTTTTGTTACCGAGGTTACGGATGTATTGTAACTACTTTTTTTCTTCTCTTTAGGACAGTGGAGTATCATCAAATATTTTTACCAAAAGTTCTTAACACTGATATTTAACTGGACATATTGCCATGCAGGATGCAACAAATTAAGATTGCATTTGCATATTTTAACATCATTTGAAGAGGGCGAAATTACAAATGAAACCAAGAATTTTATTCACTTTGCAGCACTGCAGCGTTGCTTGCGATACATCCAAAAGTTCTTGAGTGCGCCATCTCATGAAATTGACTTTTTAGCAGTATTTCAGGAAGATTTCCTTCTGAAAAAGGTGAATATTAAAATGTCACATTTCATTTTTGGATTACTTTAGTTACTTGTTGAGCAAGTGTTGGTCATATTTAACCTTTGTCTGTTTTCTCCTTAGATGTAAACTGTCTTGTAAAAAGGTAAATATCAGATTTCATCCTGTTTTGATTTTAGTTACCGAGGTTACGGATATATTGTAATTTGTTTTTCTTCTCCTCTTTAGGACAGTGGAGGATCATCAAAGATATTTACCAAAAGTTCTTAACACTGATATTTAACTGGACATATTGCCATGCAGGAAGCAAAAAATTAAGATTGCATTTGCGTACATTCACTTTATTTGAAGAGGGCAAAATTACAAATGAAACAAGAATTTTATTCACTTTGCAGCACTGCAGCGTTGCTTGCGATACATCCAAAAGTTATTTTGCGCGCCATCTGATGAAATTTATCTTTCAGCAGTATTTCAGGAAGATTTCCTTCTGAAAAAGGTGAATATTAAAATTTCACATTTCATTTTTGGATTACTTTAGTTACTTGTTGAGCAAGTGTTGGTCATATTTAACCTTTGTCTTTTTTCTCCTTAGATGTAAACTGTCATGTAAAAAGGTAAATATCAGATTTCATCCTGTTTTGATTTTTGTTACCGAGGTTACGGATGTATTGTAACTACTTTTTTTCTTCTCTTTAGGACAGTGGAGTATCATTAAATATTTTTACTAAAAGTTCTTAACACTGATATTTAACTGGACATATTGCCATGCAGGATGCGAAAAATTAAGATTGCATTTGCGTATTTCAACAGAATTTTATTCACTTTGCAGCACTGCAGCGTTGCTTGCGATACATCCAAAAGTTCTTGAGCACGCCATCTCATGAAATTTACTTTTTAGCAGTATTTCAGGAAGATTTCCTTCTGAAAAAGGTGAATGTTAAAATATCACATTTCATTTTTGGATCAATTCAGGTACTTGTTGAGCAAGTGTTGGTCAAATTTAACCTTTGTCTTTGTTCTCCTTAGATGTAAACTGTCATGTAAAAGGTAAATATCAGATTTCATCCTGTTTTGATTTTTGTTACCGAGGTTACGGATGTATTGTAAATACTTTTTTTCTTCTCTTTAGGACAGTGGAGGATCATCAAAGATATTTACCAAAACTTCTTAACACTGATATTTAACTGGACATATTGCCATGCAGGATGCAAAAAATTAAGATCGTATTTGCGTACATTAACTTTATTTGAAGAGGGCGAAATTACAAATGAAACCAAGAATTTTATTCACTTTGCAGCACTGCAGCGTTGCTTGCGATACATCCAAAAGTTCTTTTGCGCACCATCTGATTAAATTTATTTTCAGCAGTATTTCAGGAAGATTTCCTTCTGAAAAAGGTGAACATTAAAATTTCACATTTCATTTTTGGATTAATTCAGGTACTTGTTTAGCAAGTGTTGGTCATATTTAACCTTTGTCTTTGTTCTCCTTAGATGTAAACTGTCTTGTAAAAAGGTAAATATCAGATTTCATCATGTTTTGATTTTAGTTACCGAGGTTACAGATATATTGTAACTTGCTTTTCTTCTCCTCTGTAGGACAGTGGAGGATCATCAAAGATATTTACCAAAAGTTCTTAACACTGATATTTAACTGGACATATTGCCATGTAGGAAGCAAAAAATTAAGATTGCATTTGCATATTTTAACAGAATTTTATTCACTTTGCAGCACTGCAGCGTTGCTTGCGATACATCCAAAAGTTATTTTGCGCGCCATCTGATTAAATTTATCTTTCAGCAGTATTTCAGGAAGATTTCCTTCTGAAAAAGGTGAATATTAAAATTTCACATTTCATTTTTGGATTACTTTAGTTACTTGTTGAGCAAGTGTTGGTCATATTTAACCTTTGTCTTTTTTCTCCTTAGATGTAAACTGTCATGTAAAAAGGTAAATATCAGATTTCATCCTGTTTTGATTTTTGTTACCGAGGTTACGGATGTATTGTAACTACTTTTTTTCTTCTCTTTAGGACAGTGGAGTATCATTAAATATTTTTACTAAAAGTTCTTAACACTGATATTTAACTGGACATATTGCCATGCAGGATGCGAAAAATTAAGATTGCATTTGCGTATTTTAACAGAATTTTATTCACTTTGCAGCACTGCAGCGTTGCTTGCGATACATCCAAAAGTTCTTGAGCACGCCATCTCATGAAATTTACTTTTTAGCAGTATTTCAGGAAGATTTCCTTCTGAAAAAGGTGAATGTTAAAATATCACATTTCATTTTTGGATCAATTCAGGTACTTGTTGAGCAAGTGTTGGTCAAATTTAACCTTTGTCTTTGTTCTCCTTAGATGTAAACTGTCATGTAAAAGGTAAATATCAGATTTCATCCTGTTTTGATTTTTGTTACCGAGGTTACGGATGTATTGTAACTACTTTTTTTCTTCTCTTTAGGACAGTGGAGTATCATCAAATATTTTTACCAAAAGTTCTTAACACTGATATTTAACTGGACATATTGCCATGCAGGATGCAACAAATTAAGATTGCATTTGCATATTTTAACATCATTTGAAGAGGGCGAAATTACAAATGAAACCAAGAATTTTATTCACTTTGCAGCACTGCAGCGTTGCTTGCGATACATCCAAAAGTTCTTGAGTGCGCCATCTCATGAAATTGACTTTTTAGCAGTATTTCAGGAAGATTTCCTTCTGAAAAAGGTGAATATTAAAATGTCACATTTCATTTTTGGATTACTTTAGTTACTTGTTGAGCAAGTGTTGGTCATATTTAACCTTTGTCTGTTTTCTCCTTAGATGTAAACTGTCTTGTAAAAAGGTAAATATCAGATTTCATCATGTTTTGATTTTAGTTACCGAGGTTACGGATATATTGTAATTTGTTTTTCTTCTCCTCTTTAGGACAGTGGAGGATCATCAAAGATATTTACCAAAAGTTCTTAACACTGATATTTAACTGGACATATTGCCATGCAGGAAGCAAAAAATTAAGATTGCATTTGCGTACATTCACTTTATTTGAAGAGGGCAAAATTACAAATGAAACAAGAATTTTATTCACTTTGCAGCACTGCAGCGTTGCTTGCGATACATCCAAAAGTTATTTTGCGCGCCATCTGATGAAATTTATCTTTCAGCAGTATTTCAGGAAGATTTCCTTCTGAAAAAGGTGAATATTAAAATTTCACATTTCATTTTTGGATTACTTTAGTTACTTGTTGAGCAAGTGTTGGTCATATTTAACCTTTGTCTTTTTTCTCCTTAGATGTAAACTGTCATGTAAAAAGGTAAATATCAGATTTCATCCTGTTTTGATTTTTGTTACCGAGGTTACGGATGTATTGTAAATACTTTTTTTCTTCTCTTTAGGACAGTGGAGGATCATCAAAGATATTTACCAAAACTTCTTAACACTGATATTTAACTGGACATATTGCCATGCAGGAAGCAAAAAATTAAGATCGTATTTGCGTACATTAACTTTATTTGAAGAGGGCGAAATTACAAATGAAACCAAGAATTTTATTCACTTTGCAGCACTGCAGCGTTGCTTGCGATACATCCAAAAGTTATTTTGCGCACCATCTGATTAAATTTATTTTCAGCAGTATTTCAGGAAGATTTCCTTCTGAAAAAGGTGAACATTAAAATTTCACATTTCATTTTTGGATTAATTCAGGTACTTGTTTAGCAAGTGTTGGTCATATTTAACCTTTGTCTTTGTTCTCCTTAGATGTAAACTGTCATGTAAAAAGGTAAATATCAGATTTCATCATGTTTTGATTTTAGTTACCGAGGTTACAGATATATTGTAACTTGCTTTTCTTCTCCTCTGTAGGACAGTGGAGGATCATCAAAGATATTTACCAAAAGTTCTTAACACTGATATTTAACTGGACATATTGCCATGCAGGATGCAAAAAATTAAGATTGCATTTGCATATTTTAACAGAATTTTATTCACTTTGCAGCACTGCAGCGTTGCTTGCGATACATCCAAAAGTTCTTTTGCGCACCATCTGATTAAATTTATCTTTCAGCAGTATTTCAGGAAGATTTCCTTCTGAAAAAGGTGAACATTAAAATTTCACATTTCATTTTTGGATTACTTTAGTTACTTGTTTAGCAAGTGTTGGTCATATTTAACCTTTGTCTTTGTTCTCCTTAGATGTAAACTGTCATGTAAAAAGGTAAATATCAGATTTCATCATGTTTTGATTTTAGTTACCGAGGTTACGGATATATTGTAACTTGTTTTTCTTCTCCTCTTTAGGACAGTGGAGGATCATCAAAGATATTTACCAAAAGTTCTTAACACTGATATTTAACTGGACATATTACCATGCAGGATGCAAAAAATTAAGATTGCATTTGCATATTTTAACAGAATTTTATTCACTTTACAGCACTGCAGCGTTGCTTGCGATACATCCAAAAGTTATTTTGCGCGCCATCTGATTAAATTTATCTTTCAGCAGTATTTCAAGAAGATTTCCTTTTGAAAAAGGTGAACATTAACATTTCACATTTAAATTTTGGATTACTTTAGTTACTTGTTGAGCAAGTGTTGGTCATATTTAACCTTTGTCTTTTTTCTCCTTAGATGTAAACTGTCATGTAAAAGGTAAATATCAGATTTCATCCTGTTTTGATTTTTGTTACTGAGGTTACGGATGTATTGTAACTACTTTTTTTCCTTCTCTTTAGGACAGTGGAGGATCATCAAAGATATTTACCAAAAGTTCTTAACACTGATATTTAACTGGACATATTGCCATGCAGGATGCAACAAATTAAGATTGCATTTGCGTATTTTACCATCATTTGAAGAGGGCAAAATTACAAATGAAACCAAGAATTTTATTCACTTTGCAGCACTGCAGCGTTGCTTGCGATACATCCAAAAGTTCTTTTGCGCACCATCTGATTAAATTTATTTTCAGCAGTATTTCAGGAAGATTTCCTTCTGAAAAAGGTGAATATTAAAATTTCACATTTCATTTTTGGATCAATTCAGGTACTTGTTGAGCAAGTGTTGGTCATATTTAACCTTTGTCTTTGTTCTCCTTAGATGTAAACTGTCTTGTAAAAAGGTAAATATCAGATTTCATCATGTTTTGATTTTAGTTACCGAGGTTACGGATATATTGTAACTTGTTTTTCTTCTCCTCTTTAGGACAGTGGAGGATCATCAAAGATATTTACCAAAAGTTCTTAACACTGATATTTAACTAGACATATTGCCATGCAGGAAGCAAAAAATTAAGATTGCATTTGCGTACATTCACTTTATTTGAAGAGGGCAAAATTACAAATGAAACAAGAATTTTATTCACTTTGCAGCACTGCAGCGTTGCTTGCGATACATCCAAAAGTTATTTTGCGCGCCATCTGATGAAATTTATCTTTCAGCAGTATTTCAGGAAGATTTCCTTCTGAAAAAGGTGAACATTAAAATTTCACATTTCATTTTTGGATTACTTTAGTTACTTGTTTAGCAAGTGTTGGTCATATTTAACCTTTGTCTTTGTTCTCCTTAGATGTAAACTGTCATGTAAAAAGGTAAATATCAGATTTCATCATGTTTTGATTTTAGTTACCGAGGTTACGGATATATTGTAACTTGTTTTTCTTCTCCTCTTTAGGACAGTGGAGGATCATCAAAGATATTTACCAAAAGTTCTTAACACTGATATTTAACTGGACATATTACCATGCAGGATGCAAAAAATTAAGATTGCATTTGCATATTTTAACAGAATTTTATTCACTTTACAGCACTGCAGCGTTGCTTGCGATACATCCAAAAGTTATTTTGCGCGCCATCTGATTAAATTTATCTTTCAGCAGTATTTCAAGAAGATTTCCTTTTGAAAAAGGTGAACATTAACATTTCACATTTAAATTTTGGATTACTTTAGTTACTTGTTGAGCAAGTGTTGGTCATATTTAACCTTTGTCTTTTTTCTCCTTAGATGTAAACTGTCATGTAAAAGGTAAATATCAGATTTCATCCTGTTTTGATTTTTGTTACTGAGGTTACGGATGTATTGTAACTACTTTTTTTCCTTCTCTTTAGGACAGTGGAGGATCATCAAAGATATTTACCAAAAGTTCTTAACACTGATATTTAACTGGACATATTGCCATGCAGGATGCAACAAATTAAGATTGCATTTGCGTATTTTACCATCATTTGAAGAGGGCAAAATTACAAATGAAACCAAGAATTTTATTCACTTTGCAGCACTGCAGCGTTGCTTGCGATACATCCAAAAGTTCTTTTGCGCACCATCTGATTAAATTTATTTTCAGCAGTATTTCAGGAAGATTTCCTTCTGAAAAAGGTGAATATTAAAATTTCACATTTCATTTTTGGATCAATTCAGGTACTTGTTGAGCAAGTTTTGGTCATATTTAATTTTTGTCTTTGTTCTCCTTAGATGTAAACTGTCTTTTAAAAAGGTAAATATCAGATTTCATCCTGTTTTGATTTTTGTTACCGAGGTTACAGATATATTGTAACTTGTTTTTCTTCTCCTCTTTAGGACAGTGGAGGATCATCAAAGATATTTACCAAAAGTTCTTAACACTGATATTTAACTGGACATATTGCCATGTAGGAAGCAAAAAATTAAGATTGTATTTGCGTACATTAACTTTATTTGAAGAGGGCGAAATTACAAATGAAACCAAGAATTTTATTCCCTTTGCAGCACTGCAGCGTTGCTTGCGATACATCCAAAAGTTCTTCAGCGCACCATCTGATGAAATTTACTTTTCAGCCATATTTCAGGAAGATTTCCTTCTGAAAAAGGTGAATATTAAAATTTCACATTTCATTTTTGGATTACTTTAGTTACTTGTTGAGCAAGTGTTGGTCATATTTAACCTTTGTCTGTTTTCTCCTTAGATATAAACTGTCATGTAAAAAGGTAAATATCAGATTTCATCTTGTTTTGATTTTTCTTACCGAGGTTACAGATATATTGTAACTTTCTTTTCTTCTCCTCTTTAGGACAGTGGAGGATCATCAAAGATATTTACCAAAAGTTCTTAACACTGATATTTAACTGGACATATTGCCATGCAGGATGCGAAAAATTAAGATTGCATTTGCGTATTTTAACAGAATTTTATTCACTTTGCAGCACTGCAGCGTTGCTTGCGATACATCCAAAAGTTCTTGAGCGCGCCATCTCATGAAATTTACTTTTTAGCAGTATTTCAGGAAGATTTCCTTCTGAAAAAGGTGAATATTAAAATTTCACATTTCACTTTTGGATTACTTTAGTTACTTGTTGAGCAAGTGTTGGTCAAATTTAACCTTTGTCTGTTTTCTCCTTAGATGTAAACTGTCATGTAAAAGGTAAATATCAGATTTCATCCTGTTTTGATTTTTGTTACCGAGGTTACGGATGTATTGTAACTACTTTTTTTCTTCTCTTTAGGACAGTGGAGTATCATCAAATATTTTTACCAAAACTTCTTAACACTGATATTTAACTGGACATATTGCCATGCAGGATGCAAAAAATTAAGATTGCATTTGCGTACATTCACTTTATTTGAAGAGGGCAAAATTACAAATGAAACAAGAATTTTATTCACTTTGCAGCACTGCAGCGTTGCTTGTGATACATCCAAAAGTTCTTGAGCACGCCATCTCATGAAATTTACTTTTTAGCAGTATTTCAGGAAGATTTCCTTCTGAAAAAGGTGAACATTCAAATTTCACATTTCATTTTTGGTTTACATTAGTTACTTGTTGAGCAAGTGTTGGTCATATTTAACCTTTGTCTTTGTTCTCCTTAGATGTAAACTGTCTTTTAAAAAGGTAAATATCAGATTTCATCCTGTTTTGATTTTTGTTACCGAGGTTACGGATGTATTGTAACTACTTTTTTTCTTCTCTTTAGGACAGTGGAGGATCATCAAAGATATTTACCAAAACTTCTTAACACTGATATTTAACTGGACATATTTCCATGCAGGATGCAAAAAATTAAGATTTCATTTGCATATTTTAAAAGAATTTTATTCACTTTGCAGCACTGCAGCGTTGCTTGCGATACATCCAAAAGTTCTTTTGCGCACCATCTGATTAAATTTATCTTTCAGCAGTATTTCAGGAAGATTTCCTTCTGAAAAAGGTGAATATTAAAATTTCACATTTCATTTTTGGATTACTTTAGTTACTTGTTGAGCAAGTGTTGGTCATATTTAACCTTTGTCTGTTTTCTCCTTGGATGTAAACTGTCTTGTAAAAAGGTAAATATCAGATTTCATCCTCTTTTGATTTTTGTTACCGAGGTTATAGATATATTGTAACTTTCTTTTTTTCTCCTCTTTAGGACAGTGGAGGATCATCAAATATATTTACCAAAAGTTCTTAACACTGATATTTAACTGGACATATTACCATGCAGGAAGTAAAAAATTAAGATTGTATTTGCGTACATTAACTTTATTTGAAGAGGGCGAAATTACAAATGAAACCAAGAATTTTATTCACTTTGCAGCACTGCAGCGTTGCTTGCGATACATCCAAAAGTTCTTCAGCGCACCATCTCATGAAATTTACTTTTTAGCAGTATTTCAGGAAGATTTCCTTCTGAAAAAGGTGAACATTAAAATGTCACATTTCATTTTTGGATTACTTTAGTTACTTGTTGAGCAAGTGTTGGTCATATTTAACCTTTGTCTGTTTTCTCCTTAGATGTAAACTGTCATGTAAAAAGGTAAATATCAGATTTCATCATGTTTTGATTTTAGTTACCGAGGTTACAGATATATTGTAACTTGCTTTTCTTCTCCTCTGTAGGACAGTGGAGTATCATCAAATATTTTTACCAAAAGTTCTTAACACTGATATTTAACTGGACATATTTCCATGCAGGATGCAAAAAATTAAGATTTCATTTGCATATTTTAACAGAATTTTATTCACTTTGCAGCACTGCAGCGTTGCTTGCGATACATCCAAAAGTTCTTTTGCGCACCATCTGATTAAATTTATCTTTCAGCAGTATTTCAGGAAGATTTCCTTCTGAAAAAGGTGAATATTAAAATTTCACATTTCATTTTTGGATTACTTTAGTTACTTGTTGAGCAAGTGTTGGTCATATTTAACCTTTGTCTGTTTTCTCCTTAGATGTAAACTGTCTTGTAAAAAGGTAAATATCAGATTTCATCTTGTTTTGATTTTTGTTACCGAGGTTACAGATATATTGTAACTTTCTTTTCTTCTCCTCTTTAGGACAGTGGAGGATCATCAAAGATATTTACCAAAAGTTCTTAACACTGATATTTAACTGGACATATTGCCATGCAGGATGCGAAAAATTAAGATTGCATTTGCGTATTTTAACAGAATTTTATTCACTTTGCAGCACTGCAGCGTTGCTTGCGATACATCCAAAAGTTCTTGAGCGCGCCATCTCATGAAATTTACTTTTTAGCAGTATTTCAGGAAGATTTCCTTCTGAAAAAGGTGAATATTAAAATTTCACATTTCACTTTTGGATTACTTTAGTTACTTGTTGAGCAAGTGTTGGTCAAATTTAACCTTTGTCTGTTTTCTCCTTAGATGTAAACTGTCATGTAAAAGGTAAATATCAGATTTCATCCTGTTTTGATTTTTGTTACCGAGGTTACGGATGTATTGTAACTACTTTTTTTCTTCTCTTTAGGACAGTGGAGTATCATCAAATATTTTTACCAAAACTTCTTAACACTGATATTTAACTGGACATATTGCCATGCAGGATGCAAAAAATTAAGATTGCATTTGCGTACATTCACTTTATTTGAAGAGGGCAAAATTACAAATGAAACAAGAATTTTATTCACTTTGCAGCACTGCAGCGTTGCTTGTGATACATCCAAAAGTTCTTGAGCACGCCATCTCATGAAATTTACTTTTTAGCAGTATTTCAGGAAGATTTCCTTCTGAAAAAGGTGAACATTCAAATTTCACATTTCATTTTTGGTTTACATTAGTTACTTGTTGAGCAAGTGTTGGTCATATTTAATTTTTGTCTTTGTTCTCCTTAGATGTAAACTGTCTTTTAAAAAGGTAAATATCAGATTTCATCCTGTTTTGATTTTTGTTACCGAGGTTACGGATGTATTGTAACTACTTTTTTTCTTCTCTTTAGGACAGTGGAGGATCATCAAAGATATTTACCAAAACTTCTTAACACTGATATTTAACTGGACATATTTCCATGCAGGATGCAAAAAATTAAGATTTCATTTGCATATTTTAACAGAATTTTATTCACTTTGCAGCACTGCAGCGTTGCTTGCGATACATCCAAAAGTTCTTTTGCGCACCATCTGATTAAATTTATCTTTCAGCAGTATTTCAGGAAGATTTCCTTCTGAAAAAGGTGAATATTAAAATTTCACATTTCATTTTTGGATTACTTTAGTTACTTGTTGAGCAAGTGTTGGTCATATTTAACCTTTGTCTGTTTTCTCCTTGGATGTAAACTGTCTTGTAAAAAGGTAAATATCAGATTTCATCCTCTTTTGATTTTTGTTACCGAGGTTACAGATATATTGTAACTTTCTTTTTTTCTTCTCTTTAGGACAGTGGAGGATCATCAAATATATTTACCAAAAGTTCTTAACACTGATATTTAACTGGACATATTACCATGCAGGAAGTAAAAAATTAAGATTGTATTTGCGTACATTAACTTTATTTGAAGAGGGCGAAATTACAAATGAAACCAAGAATTTTATTCACTTTGCAGCACTGCAGCGTTGCTTGCGATACATCCAAAAGTTCTTCAGCGCACCATCTCATGAAATTTACTTTTTAGCAGTATTTCAGGAAGATTTCTTTCTGAAAAAGGTGAATATTAAAATGTCACATTTCATTTTTGGATTACTTTAGTTACTTGTTGAGCAAGTGTTGGTCATATTTAACCTTTGTCTGTTTTCTCCTTAGATGTAAACTGTCATGTAAAAAGGTAAATATCAGATTTCATCATGTTTTGATTTTAGTTACCGAGGTTACGGATGTATTGTAACTACTTTTTTTCTTCTCTTTAGGACAGTGGAGTATCATCAAATATTTTTACCAAAAGTTCTTAACACTGATATTTAACTGGACATATTGCCATGCAGGATGCGAAAAATTAAGATTGCATTTGCGTATTTTAACATGATTTGAAGAGGGCGAAATTACAAATGAAACCAAGAATTTTATTCACTTTGCAGCACTGCAGCGTTGCTTGCGATACATCCAAAAGTTATTTTCCGCGCCATCTCATGAAATTGTCTTTTCAGCAGTATTTCAGGAAGATTTCCTTCTGAAAAAGGTGAATATTAAAATTTCACATTTCATTTTTGGATTACTTTAGTTATTTGTTGAGTAATATATTTAACCTTTGTCTATTTTCTCGTTAGATGTAAACTGTCATGTAAAAAGGTAAATATCAGATTTCATCCTGTTTTGATTTTTGTTACCGAGGTTACGGATGTATTGTAACTACTTTTTTTCTTCTCTTTAGGACAGTGGAGTATCATCAAATACTTTTACCAAAAGTTCTTAACACTGATATTTAACTGGACATATTGCCATGTAGGAAGCAAAAAATTAAGATTGTATTTGCGTACATTAACTTTATTTGAAGATGGCGAAATTACAAATGAAACCAAGAATTTTATTCCCTTTACAGCACTGCAGCGTTGCTTGCGATACATCCAAAAGTTATTTTGCGCACCATCTCATGAAATTTACTTGTTAGCAGTATTTCAGGAAGATTTCCTTCTGAAAAAGGTGAATATTAAAATATCACATTTCATTTTTGGATTAATTCAGGTACTTGTTTAGCAAGTGTTGGTCATATTTAACCTTTGTCTTTGTTCTCCTTAGATGTAAACTGTCTTGTAAAAAGGTAAATATCAGATTTCATCATGTTTTGATTTTAGTTACCGAGGTTACCGATATATTGTAACTTTCTTTTCTTCTCCTCTTTAGGACAGTGGAGTATCATCAAATATTTTTACCAAAACTTCTTAACACTGATATTTAACTGGACATATTGCCATGTAAGAAGCGAAAAATTAAGATTGTATTTGCGTATTTTAACATCATTTGAAGAGGGCGAAATTACAAATGAAACCAAGAATTTTATTCCCTTTGCAGCACTGCAGTGTTGCTTGCGATACATCCAAAAGTTCATGAGCGCACCATCTCATGAAATTTACTTTACAGCCATATTTCAGGAAGATTTCCTTCTGAAAAAGGTGAATATTAAAATGTCACATTTCATTTTTGGATTACTTTAGTTACTTGTTGAGCAAGTGTTGGTCATATTTAACCTTTGTCTGTTTTCTCCTTAGATGTAAACTGTCATGTAAAAGGTAAATATCAGATTTCATCATGTTTTGATTTTAGTTACCGAGGTTACGGATATATTGTAACTTGTTTTTCTTCTCCTCTTTAGGACAGTGGAGGATCATCAAAGATATTTACCAAAAGTTCTTAACACTGATATTTAACTGGACATATTGCCATGCAGGAAGCAAAAAATTAAGATTGCATTTGCATATTTTAACAGAATTTTATTCACTTTGCAGCACTGCAGCGTTGCTTGCGATACATCCAAAAGTTCTTTTGCACACCATCTGATTAAATTTATCTTTCAGCAGTATTTCAGGAAGATTTCCTTCTGAAAAAGGTGAACATTAAAATTTCACATTTCATTTTTGGATTACTTTAGTTACTTGTTGAGCAAGTGTTGGTCATATTTAACCTTTGTCTTTGTTCTCCTTAGATGTAAACTGTCTTGTAAAAAGGTAAATATCAGATTTCATCATGTTTTGATTTTAGTTACCGAGGTTACAGATATATTGTAACTTGCTTTTCTTCTCCTCTGTAGGACAGTGGAGGATCATCAAATATATTTACCAAAAGTTCTTAACACTGATATTTAACTGGACATATTGCCATGCAGGAAGCAAACAATTAAGATTGCATTTGCATATTTTAACAGAATTTTATTCACTTTGCAGCACTGCAGCGTTGCTTGCGATACATCCAAAAGTTCTTGAGCGCGCCATCTCATGAAATTTACTTTTCAGCAGTATTTCAGGAAGATTTCCTTCTGAAAAAGGTGAATATTAAAATATCACATTTCATTTTTGGATCAATTCAGGTATTTGTTTAGCAAGTGTTGGTCATATTTAACCTTTGTCTGTTTTCTCCTTAGATGTAAACTGTCATGTAAAAGGTAAATATCAGATTTCCTCCTGTTTTGATTTTTGTTACCGAGGTTACGGATGTATTGTAACTACTTTTTTTCTTCTCTTAAGGACAGTGGAGTATCATCAAATATTTTTACCAAAACTTCTTAACACTGATATTTAACTGGACATATTGCCATGCAGGATGCGAAAAATTAAGATTGCATTTGCGTATTTTAACATGATTTGAAGAGGGCGAAATTACAAATGAAACCAAGAATTTTATTCACTTTGCAGCACTGCAGCGTTGCTTGCGATACATCCAAAAGTTATTTTCCGCGCCATCTCATGAAATTGTCTTTTCAGCAGTATTTCAGGAAGATTTCCTTCTGAAAAAGGTGAATATTAAAATTTCACATTTCATTTTTGGATTACTTTAGTTATTTGTTGAGTAATATATTTAACCTTTGTCTGTTTCCTCCTTAGATGTAAACTGTCATGTAAAAAGGTAAATATCAGATTTCATCCTGTTTTGATTTTTGTTACCGAGGTTACGGATGTATTGTAACTACTTTTTTTCTTCTCTTTAGGACAGTGGAGTATCATCAAATACTTTTACCAAAAGTTCTTAACACTGATATTTAACTGGACATATTGCCATGTAGGAAGCAAAAAATTAAGATTGTATTTGCGTACATTAACTTTATTTGAAGATGGCGAAATTACAAATGAAACCAAGAATTTTATTCCCTTTACAGCACTGCAGCGTTGCTTGCGATACATCCAAAAGTTATTTTGCGCACCATCTCATGAAATTTACTTTTTAGCAGTATTTCAGGAAGATTTCCTTCTGAAAAAGGTGAATATTAAAATATCACATTTCATTTTTGGATTAATTCAGGTACTTGTTTAGCAAGTGTTGGTCATATTTAACCTTTGTCTTTGTTCTCCTTAGATGTAAACTGTCTTGTAAAAAGGTAAATATCAGATTTCATCATGTTTTGATTTTAGTTACCGAGGTTACCGATATATTGTAACTTTCTTTTCTTCTCCTCTTTAGGACAGTGGAGTATCATCAAATATTTTTACAAAACTTCTTAACACTGATATTTAACTGGACTTATTGCCATATAAGAAGCGAAAAATTAAGATTGTATTTGCGTATTTTAACATCATTTGAAGAGGGCGAAATTACAAATGAAACCAAGAATTTTATTCCCTTTGCAGCACTGCAGCGTTGCTTGCGATACATCCAAAAGTTCATGAGCGCACCATCTCATGAAATTTACTTTACAGCCATATTTCAGGAAGATTTCCTTCTGAAAAAGGTGAATATTAAAATGTCACATTTCATTTTTGGATTACTTTAGTTACTTGTTGAGCAAGTGTTGGTCATATTTAACCTTTGTCTGTTTTCTCCTTAGATGTAAACTGTCATGTAAAAGGTAAATATCAGATTTCATCATGTTTTGATTTTAGTTACCGAGGTTACGGATATATTGTAACTTGTTTTTCTTCTCCTCTTTAGGACAGTGGAGGATCATCAAAGATATTTACCAAAAGTTCTTAACACTGATATTTAACTGGACATATTGCCATGCAGGAAGCAAAAAATTAAGATTGCATTTGCATATTTTAACAGAATTTTATTCACTTTGCAGCACTGCAGCGTTGCTTGCGATACATCCAAAAGTTCTTTTGCGCACCATCTGATTAAATTTATCTTTCAGCAGTATTTCAGGAAGATTTCCTTCTGAAAAAGGTGAACATTAAAATTTCACATTTCATTTTTGGATTACTTTAGTTACTTGTTGAGCAAGTGTTGGTCATATTTAACCTTTGTCTTTGTTCTCCTTAGATGTAAACTGTCATGTAAAAAGGTAAATATCAGATTTCATCATGTTTTGATTTTAGTTACCGAGGTTACGGATATATTGTAACTTGTTTTTCTTCTCCTCTTTAGGACAGTGGAGGATCATCAAAGATATTTACCAAAAGTTCTTAACACTGATATTTAACTGGACATATTGCCATGCAGGATGCGAAAAATTAAGATTGCATTTGCGTATTTTAACAGAATTTTATTCACTTTGCAGCACTGCAGCGTTGCTTGCGATACATCCAAAAGTTCTTGAGCGCGCCATCTCATGAAATTTACTTTTTAGCAGTATTTCAGGAAGATTTCCTTCTGAAAAAGGTGAATATTAAAATATCACATTTCATTTTTGGATTAATTCAGGTATTTGTTGAGCAAGTGTTGGTCATATTTAACCTTTGTCTGTTTTCTCCTTAGATGTAAACTGTCATGTAAAAGGTAAATATCAGATTTCATCCTGTTTTGATTTTTGTTACCGAGGTTACGGATGTATTGTAACTACTTTTTTTCTTCTCTTTAGGACAGTGGAGTATCATCAAATATTTTTACCAAAACTTCTTAACACTGATATTTAACTGGACATATTGCCATGCAGGTTGCGAAAAATTAAGATTGTATTTGCGTATTTTAACATGATTTGAAGAGGGCGAAATTACAAATGAAACCAAGAATTTTATTCACTTTGCAGCACTGCAGCGTTGCTTGCGATACATCCAAAAGTTCTTTTGCGCGCCATCTGATGAAATTTATCTTTCAGCAGTATTTCAGGAAGATTTCCTTCTGAAAAAGGTGAACATTAAAATTTCACATTTCATTTTTGGATTAATTCAGGTACTTGTTTAGCAAGTGTTGGTCATATTTAACCTTTGTCTTTGTTCTCCTTAGATGTAAACTGTCTTGTAAAAAGGTAAATATCAGATTTCATCATGTTTTGATTTTAGTTACCGAGGTTACGGATATATTGTAACTTGTTTTTCTTCTCCTCTTTAGGACAGTGGAGGATCATCAAAGATATTTACCAAAAGTTCTTAACACTGATATTTAACTGGACATATTGCCATGCAGGAAGCAAAAAATTAAGATTGCATTTGCATATTTTAACAGAATTTTATTCACTTTGCAGCACTGCAGCGTTGCTTGCGATACATCCAAAAGTTCTTTTGCGCACCATCTGATTAAATTTATCTTTCAGCAGTATTTCAGGAAGATTTCCTTCTGAAAAAGGTGAACATTAAAATTTCACATTTCATTTTTGGATTACTTTAGTTACTTGTTGAGCAAGTGTTGGTCATATTTAACCTTTGTCTTTGTTCTCCTTAGATGTAAACTGTCTTGTAAAAAGGTAAATATCAGATTTCATCCTGTTTTGATTTTTGTTACCGAGGTTACAGATATATTGTAACTTGTTTTTCTTCTCCTCTTTAGGACAGTGGAGGATCATCAAAGATATTTACCAAAAGTTCTTAACACTGATATTTAACTGGACATATTGCCATGCAGGATGCGAAAAATTAAGATTGCATTTGCGTATTTTAACAGAATTTTATTCACTTTGCAGCACTGCAGCGTTGCTTGCGATACATCCAAAAGTTCTTGAGCGCGCCATCTCATGAAATTTACTTTTCAGCAGTATTTCAGGAAGATTTCCTTCTGAAAAAGGTGAATATTAAAATATCACATTTCATTTTTGGATCAATTCAGGTATTTGTTTAGCAAGTGTTGGTCATATTTAACCTTTGTCTGTTTTCTCCTTAGATGTAAACTGTCATGTAAAAGGTAAATATCAGATTTCCTCCTGTTTTGATTTTTGTTACCGAGGTTACGGATGTATTGTAACTACTTTTTTTCTTCTCTTAAGGACAGTGGAGTATCATCAAATATTTTTACCAAAACTTCTTAACACTGATATTTAACTGGACATATTGCCATGCAGGATGCGAAAAATTAAGATTGCATTTGCGTATTTTAACATGATTTGAAGAGGGCGAAATTACAAATGAAACCAAGAATTTTATTCACTTTGCAGCACTGCAGCGTTGCTTGCGATACATCCAAAAGTTATTTTCCGCGCCATCTCATGAAATTGTCTTTTCAGCAGTATTTCAGGAAGATTTCCTTCTGAAAAAGGTGAATATTAAAATTTCACATTTCATTTTTGGATTACTTTAGTTATTTGTTGAGTAATATATTTAACCTTTGTCTGTTTCCTCCTTAGATGTAAACTGTCATGTAAAAAGGTAAATATCAGATTTCATCCTGTTTTGATTTTTGTTACCGAGGTTACGGATGTATTGTAACTACTTTTTTTCTTCTCTTTAGGACAGTGGAGTATCATCAAATACTTTTACCAAAAGTTCTTAACACTGATATTTAACTGGACATATTGCCATGTAGGAAGCAAAAAATTAAGATTGTATTTGCGTACATTAACTTTATTTGAAGATGGCGAAATTACAAATGAAACCAAGAATTTTATTCCCTTTACAGCACTGCAGCGTTGCTTGCGATACATCCAAAAGTTATTTTGCGCACCATCTCATGAAATTTACTTTTTAGCAGTATTTCAGGAAGATTTCCTTCTGAAAAAGGTGAATATTAAAATATCACATTTCATTTTTGGATTAATTCAGGTACTTGTTTAGCAAGTGTTGGTCATATTTAACCTTTGTCTTTGTTCTCCTTAGATGTAAACTGTCTTGTAAAAAGGTAAATATCAGATTTCATCATGTTTTGATTTTAGTTACCGAGGTTACCGATATATTGTAACTTTCTTTTCTTCTCCTCTTTAGGACAGTGGAGTATCATCAAATATTTTTACAAAACTTCTTAACACTGATATTTAACTGGACATATTGCCATATAAGAAGCGAAAAATTAAGATTGTATTTGCGTATTTTAACATCATTTGAAGAGGGCGAAATTACAAATGAAACCAAGAATTTTATTCCCTTTGCAGCACTGCAGCGTTGCTTGCGATACATCCAAAAGTTCATGAGCGCACCATCTCATGAAATTTACTTTACAGCCATATTTCAGGAAGATTTCCTTCTGAAAAAGGTGAATATTAAAATGTCACATTTCATTTTTGGATTACTTTAGTTACTTGTTGAGCAAGTGTTGGTCATATTTAACCTTTGTCTGTTTTCTCCTTAGATGTAAACTGTCATGTAAAAGGTAAATATCAGATTTCATCATGTTTTGATTTTAGTTACCGAGGTTACGGATATATTGTAACTTGTTTTTCTTCTCCTCTTTAGGACAGTGGAGGATCATCAAAGATATTTACCAAAAGTTCTTAACACTGATATTTAACTGGACATATTGCCATGCAGGAAGCAAAAAATTAAGATTGCATTTGCATATTTTAACAGAATTTTATTCACTTTGCAGCACTGCAGCGTTGCTTGCGATACATCCAAAAGTTCTTTTGCGCACCATCTGATTAAATTTATCTTTCAGCAGTATTTCAGGAAGATTTCCTTCTGAAAAAGGTGAACATTAAAATTTCACATTTCATTTTTGGATTACTTTAGTTACTTGTTGAGCAAGTGTTGGTCATATTTAACCTTTGTCTTTGTTCTCCTTAGATGTAAACTGTCATGTAAAAAGGTAAATATCAGATTTCATCATGTTTTGATTTTAGTTACCGAGGTTACGGATATATTGTAACTTGTTTTTCTTCTCCTCTTTAGGACAGTGGAGGATCATCAAAGATATTTACCAAAAGTTCTTAACACTGATATTTAACTGGAGATATTACCATGCAGGAAGCAAAAAATTAAGATTGCATTTGCGTATTTTAACAGAATTTTATTCACTTTGCAGCACTGCAGCGTTGCTTGCGATACATCCAAAAGTTCTTGAGCGCGCCATCTCATGAAATTTACTTTTTAGCAGTATTTCAGGAAGATTTCCTTCTGAAAAAGGTGAATATTAAAATATCACATTTCATTTTTGGATTAATTCAGGTATTTGTTGAGCAAGTGTTGGTCATATTTAACCTTTGTCTGTTTTCTCCTTAGATGTAAACTGTCATGTAAAAGGTAAATATCAGATTTCATCCTGTTTTGATTTTTGTTACCGAGGTTACGGATGTATTGTAACTACTTTTTTTCTTCTCTTTAGGACAGTGGAGTATCATCAAATATTTTTACCAAAACTTCTTAACACTGATATTTAACTGGACATATTGCCATGCAGGTTGCGAAAAATTAAGATTGTATTTGCGTATTTTAACATGATTTGAAGAGGGCGAAATTACAAATGAAACCAAGAATTTTATTCACTTTGCAGCACTGCAGCGTTGCTTGCGATACATCCAAAAGTTCTTTTGCGCGCCATCTGATGAAATTTATCTTTCAGCAGTATTTCAGGAAGATTTCCTTCTGAAAAAGGTGAACATTAAAATTTCACATTTCATTTTTGGATTAATTCAGGTACTTGTTTAGCAAGTGTTGGTCATATTTAACCTTTGTCTTTGTTCTCCTTAGATGTAAACTGTCTTGTAAAAAGGTAAATATCAGATTTCATCATGTTTTGATTTTAGTTACCGAGGTTACGGATATATTGTAACTTGTTTTTCTTCTCCTCTTTAGGACAGTGGAGGATCATCAAAGATATTTACCAAAAGTTCTTAACACTGATATTTAACTGGACATATTGCCATGCAGGAAGCAAAAAATTAAGATTGCATTTGCATATTTTAACAGAATTTTATTCACTTTGCAGCACTGCAGCGTTGCTTGCGATACATCCAAAAGTTCTTGAGCGCGCCATCTCATGAAATTTACTTTTTAGCAGTATTTCAGGAAGATTTCCTTCTGAAAAAGGTGAATATTAAAATTTCACATTTCATTTTTGGATTACTTTAGTTACTTGTTTAGTAATATATTTAACCTTTGTCTGTTTTCTCCTTAGATGTAAACTGTCATGTAAAAGGTAAATATCAGATTTCATCCTGTTTTGATTTTTGTTACTGAGGTTACGGATGTATTGTAACTACTTTTTTTCTTCTCTTTAGGACAGTGGAGGATCATCAAATACTTTTACCAAAAGTTCTTAACACTGATATTTAACTGGACATATTGCCATGCAGGATGCGAAAATTTAAGATTGTATTTGCGTACATTAACTTTATTTGAAGAGGGCGAAATTACAAATGAAACCAAGAATTTTATTCACTTTGCAGCACTGCAGCGTTGCTTGCGATACATCCAAAAGTTCTTCAGCGCACCATCTCATGAAATTTACTTTTTAGCAGTATTTCAGGAAGATTTCCTTCTGAAAAAGGTGAATATTAAAATGTCACATTTCATTTTTGGATTACTTTAGTTACTTGTTGAGCAAGTGTTGGTCATATTTAACCTTTGTCTGTTTTCTCCTTAGATGTAAACTGTCTTGTAAAAAGGTAAATATCAGATTTCATCATGTTTTGATTTTAGTTACAGAGGTTACCGATATATTGTAACTACTTTTTTTCTTCTCTTTAGGACAGTGGAGGATCATCAAAGATATTTACCAAAACTTCTTAACACTGATATTTAACTGGACATATTGCCATGCAGGATGCGAAAAATTAAGATTGTATTTGCGTATTTTAACATCATTTGAAGAGGGCGAAATTACAAATGAAACAAGAATTTTATTCCCTTTGCAGCACTGCAGCGTTGCTTGCGATACATCCAAAAGTTCATGAGCACACCATCTCATGAAATTTACTTTTCAGCAGTATTTCAGGAAGATTTCCTTCTGAAAAAGGTGAATATTAAAATGTCACATTTCATTTTCTTTTCTTCTCCTCTTTAGGACAGTGGAGTATCATCAAATATTTTTACCAAAACTTCTTAACACTGATATTTAACTGGACATATTGCCATGCAGGATGCGAAAAATTAAGATTGCATTTGCGTATTTTAACAGAATTTTATTCACTTTGCAGCACTGCAGCGTTGCTTGCGATACATCCAAAAGTTCTTGAGCGCGCCATCTCATGAAATTTACTTTTTAGCAGTATTTCAGGAAGATTTCCTTCTGAAAAAGGTGAATATTAAAATTTCACATTTCATTTTTGGATTACTTTAGTTACTTGTTGAGCAAGTGTTGGTCATATTTAACCTTTGTCTGTTTTCTCCTTAGATGTAAACTGTCATGTAAAAAGGTAAATATCAGATTTCATCCTGTTTTGATTTTTGTTACAGAGGTTACGGATGTATTGTAACTACTTTTTTTCTTCTCTTTAGGACAGTGGAGTATCATCAAATATTTTTACCAAAAGTTCTTAACACTGATATTTAACTGGACATATTGCCATGCAGGATGCAAAAAATTAAGATTGCATTTGCGTATTTTAACAGAATTTTATTCACTTTGCAGCACTGCAGCGTTGCTTGCGATACATCCAAAAGTTCTTGAGCACGCCATCTCATGAAATTTACTTTTTAGCAGTATTTCAGGAAGATTTCCTTCTGAAAAAGGTGAATGTTAAAATATCACATTTCATTTTTGGATCAATTCAGGTACTTGTTGAGCAAGTGTTGGTCAAATTTAACCTTTGTCTTTGTTCTCCTTAGATGTAAACTGTCATGTAAAAGCTAAATATCAGATTTCATCCTGTTTTGATTTTAGTTACCGAGGTTACCGATATATTGTAACTACTTTTTTTCTTCTCTTTAGGACAGTGGAGGATCATCAAAGATATTTACCAAAACTTCTTAACACTGATATTTAACTGGACATATTGCCATGTAGGAAGCAAAAAATTAAGATTGCATTTGCGTATTTTAACAGAATTTTATTCACTTTGCAGCACTGCAGCGTTGCTTGCGATACATCCAAAAGTTATTTTGCGCGCCATCTCATGAAATTAACTTTTTAGCAGTATTTCAGGAAGATTTCCTTCTGAAAAAGGTGAATATTAAAATTTCACATTTCATTTTTGGATTACTTTAGTTACTTGTTGAGCAAGTGTTGGTCATATTTAACCTTTGTCTGTTTTCTCCTTAGATGTAAACTGTCTTGTAAAAAGGTAAATATCAGATTTCATCATGTTTTGATTTTAGTTACAGAGGTTACCGATATATTGTAACTACTTTTTTTCTTCTCTTTAGGACAGTGGAGGATCATCAAATATTTTTACCAAAACTTCTTAACACTGATATTTAACTGGACATATTGCCATGCAGGATGCGAAAAATTAAGATTGTATTTGCGTATTTTAACATCATTTGAAGAGGGCGAAATTACAAATGAAACAAGAATTTTATTCCCTTTGCAGCACTGCAGCGTTGCTTGCGATACATCCAAAAGTTCATGAGCACACCATCTCATGAAATTTACTTTTCAGCAGTATTTCAGGAAGATTTCCTTCTGAAAAAGGTGAATATTAAAATGTCACATTTCATTTTCTTTTCTTCTCCTCTTTAGGACAGTGGAGGATCATCAAATATTTTTACCAAAACTTCTTAACACTGATATTTAACTGGACATATTGCCATGCAGGATGCGAAAAATTAAGATTGCATTTGCGTATTTTAACAGAATTTTATTCACTTTGCAGCACTGCAGCGTTGCTTGCGATACATCCAAAAGTTCTTCAGCGCACCATCTGATGAAATTTACTTTTCAGCCATATTTCAGGAAGATTTCCTTCTGAAAAAGGTGAATATTAAAATGTCACATTTCATTTTTGGATTACTTTAGTTACTTGTTGAGCAAGTGTTGGTCATATTTAACCTTTGTCTTTGTTCTCCTTAGATGTAAACTGTCTTGTAAAAAGGTAAATATCAGATTTCATCATGTTTTGATTTTTGTTACCGAGGTTACAGATATATTGTAACTTATTTTTCTTCTCCTCTTTAGGACAGTGGAGTATCATCAAAGATATTTACCAAAAGTTCTTAACACTGATATTTAACTGGACATATTGCCATGCAGGATGCGAAAAATTAAGATTGCATTTGCGTATTTTAACAGAATTTTATTCACTTTGCAGCACTGCAGCGTTGCTTGCGATACATCCAAAAGTTCTTCAGCGCACCATCTGATGAAATTTACTTTTCAGCCATATTTCAGGAAGATTTCCTTCTGAAAAAGGTGAATATTAAAATGTCACATTTCATTTTTGGATTACTTTAGTTACTTGTTTAGCAAGTGTTGGTCATATTTAACCTTTGTCTTTGTTCTCCTTAGATGTAAACTGTCTTGTAAAAAGGTAAATATCAGATTTCATCATGTTTTGATTTTTGTTACCGAGGTTACAGATATATTGTAACTTATTTTTCTTCTCCTCTTTAGGACAGTGGAGTATCATCAAAGATATTTACCAAAAGTTCTTAACACTGATATTTAACTGGACATATTGCCATGCAGGATGCGAAAAATTAAGATTGCATTTGCGTATTTTATCAGAATTTTATTCACTTTGCAGCACTGCAGCGTTGCTTGCGATACATCCAAAAGTTCTTGAGCGCGCCATCTCATGAAATTTACTTTTCAGCAGTATTTCAGGAAGATTTCCTTCTGAAAAAGGTGAATATTAAAATTTCACATTTCATTTTTGGATTACTTTAGTTACTTGTTGAGCAAGTGTTGGTCATATTTAACCTTTGTCTGTTTTCTCCTTAGATGTAAACTGTCATGTAAAAGGTAAATATCAGATTTCATCCTGTTTTGATTTTTGTTTTACCGAGGTTACGGATGTATTGTAACTACTTTTTTTCTTCTCTTTAGGACAGTGGAGGATCATCAAATATTTTTGCCAAAACTTCTTAACACTGATATTTAACTGGACATATTGCCATGCAGGATGCGAAAAATTAAGATTGCATTTGCGTACATTAACTTTATTTGAAGAGGGCGAAATTACAAATGAAACAAGAATTTTATTCCCTTTGCAGCACTGCAGCGTTGCTTGCGATACATCCAAAAGTTCTTTTGCGCGCCATCTCATGAAATTTACTTGTTAGCAGTATTTCAGGAAGATTTCCTTCTCAAAAAGGTGAATATTAAAATGTCACATTTCATTTTTGGATTACTTTAGTTACTTGTTTAGCAAGTGTTGGTCATATTTAACCTTTGTCTTTGTTCTCCTTAGATGTAAACTGTCTTGTAAAAAGGTAAATATCAGATTTCATCATGTTTTGATTTTAGTTACCGAGGTTACAGATATATTGTAACTTTCTTTTCTTCTCCTCTTTAGGACAGTGGAGGATCATCAAAGATATTTACCAAAACTTCTTAACACTGATATTTAACTGGACATATTGCCATGCAGGATGCGAAAAATTAAGATTGTATTTGCGTATTTTAACATCATTTGAAGAGGGCGAAATTACAAATGAAACAAGAATTTTATTCCCTTTGTAACACTGCAGCACTCAGAGCTCTTCGCTCATTT
The DNA here is from genome assembly GCF_963584025.1 of Labrus mixtus. Lineage (NCBI taxonomy): Eukaryota > Metazoa > Chordata > Actinopteri > Labriformes > Labridae > Labrus > Labrus mixtus. The sequence continues at coordinate 29,921,772 of NC_083615.1, forward strand.
CCCCACACTTGCCATGCAGAAAGAGGCGACGCGAAACGCAAAGAAATACAGCAAATCCCTTCATGAACATCAACAAAGCCCCTCACAGATCCAAGTTAACTGACCAACACCTCGGATCTATCCTGAGAATTACCACTACAAAACTAACTCCAGACTTTAATGCACTGGCAAAAAAGGGAGATCAACAACACTGTTCCCACTGAAACTGAACGTGAGTTTCTCTACTGTGTTTATTAAAATTTAATTAAATTAAATGAATGCATTTGGAAATCAATTTGTACAATGAGCCTTGCATATTCATGCTTTGCTACCTGTTAAAGGCCAAATCCTTGTAATGGCTTTTACATGTCATTTATATTAGTTCACACAAACACTCCATCCATCTGTTCCTGGCCCGGCCCCTCTGTCAAATTTTAGAACCCATTGTGGCCCGCGAGTCAAAAAGTTTGCCCACCCCTGGTCTATGGGGACTATGGGGCAGAGAGACAGAGAGATCCACATGCACCTGGATGTACAGAAAAATAAACAACAGTGAGAAATATATACCAAAACATGATCATCTATAGGATTTTTATTTTTCAAACGGCCTTGTGTCTCCCTTGTGAAAATGAATAGATAACAGTTAGTAATTACAAAATGCTGTACTCAAGCACGATTGCCCCCCTGCTGCACCATTCCCACGCTGGCCGGCACGGCCCGCGGTCACACTGGCCAGGACTAACCGTGCCTAAAAGCACGATTACCTCTTGTACATAACGTCGTAATACAACACATGTACGCTTTATGTTATTATGAAGCGTGCTCAGTTTACAAACAGACGGACGAGAGAGAGAGAGAGAATTGCAAATAAATACACAGCTCTGTGCAACGGAATAAACAACCATCCAAAATCATACTAAATACAAATAAAAAAACTAAACCTGACATAACTACAACAATTACAAAAGTTAAAGACATGTAAGTTGTATATAATAAGATACTCACTTGTCCAGAGTAACGTCTTCTCCTTCCAGAAACATTGCTTCTGCTTCAGTCATCAACGGAGATAATGCTGTCCTCTGACCATTTTTCCCCTGACTCATCACTATCACGGCATCTAGTGCATTCCTCCACAGCCTGTGATAGTTTAAACTTAGTTTTTTCCTTACTTTTCGCCATATTTCTTCCCGAAATCCTTCGTTGTATTCAACAACCGACTTTCTGACGCGCGTACTACTATTACGCACGGAGAGCGCACAAAACACAACACGACTCTCTCTGCTTGTGCACGTTGGTATATGTTTTGGTTTCTGAGCTACCCATGGAAGCCGCATATCATCTTTTTCGTAATTTTATTGGCTACAAGACTGGTTAATCATTTGCATAATCGCTTGTAATTGGCTGGGGCTGTATACATGAGAAGAGAGGTAGGTACCTCTCTTTGACCCTCTTTGGCTATTGAGGGGGCTAGGCACTGAATGGAAGGTTGTTATTTGCTAAATGAGCTGTCAATCGAAAGGTCAGACTTCAGCCTCCAGTTTGCTACATCACAATAGCATATTTTCGCTTGTATATGTAAAGTATTACAGATAATACCGTGGAATATTGTGAACTGGCGCGACATATATGAAATTATATTACAGCAACTGGTGGACTTTTATGGATGTAATCATGTGTTTGGACTACTTTTTTCACTGAATTGAAATAATGTGGACCCTTGCTGATAAAGCAGCACCGTTTCTATTGGGATATTATCATCAGAGATTTATACTACAACTTCAGAAAGTAAGTTGCGTCACTTCTATAATTGTTTGTTTGTTTGTTGCTGGTCTAATAAATGATTATATTGTGGTTGCTGTGGTGGTTGAATCTTAAAATGGTTTATATTTATGGAAGAACAGCAAAAAAATCTTTCTGACGATATATAGCATGTAGCATGCTTCAGCACAGCTGTTGTGTACATCACACATAAAGACGCACACCAACCACAAAACGCACATTGCGGACCGTGCACGGTCTTTGATTTGCATCTTTAAGATCAGCAAAGTCTCAGTATTAGGCCTAATTATGATTATAATTATTATTATTATTATTGCCAGCAATACATTATGTCCAATTTAGAGAACAGGTAACCAAGGCAAGGCTTTTCTAGAATAACAGGATTTGCAAGAGTTTCCTGAATGACATGGCTTTTGTGATTTTCCTTGAAAATGGTAAATGATCTTGAGCTTATAAAGCACTTTTCTAGTCTTCCAACTACTCAAAGTGCTTTTACACCACATGTCACACCCACCCTTTCACACACTGATGGTAGTGGTTGCTATGTAGTATCATCCATCAGAAGTAACTAATCCCATTCTTACACCACCACTGAAGCAGCGGGAGCAATTTGGGGTTGGGTGTCTTGCCCAAGGACACATTGGACATTTGGCCAGCTGGGGATTGAACCCTTGACCTTCTGGTTGAGAGGTGACGACTCTACAAATTGAGCCACAGCTGCCCCAAAATGTTTGCTACACTTACACCTGCTGGCCAGAGGGTGGCAGTATATGGGCTGACTTGCTCAAGTCCAATGGAGTGGCTGATGTGAAACTATTTCATCAAAACCCATACATTTAGCAGAAAAAAACTGCTTTTGAAAAGTTGTCCACTGTAGTGACCTCAGCTCCAGCTCTTAAGCCTGTTGTAGGAACGTTAGGAAGAGACAGACCGAGTAATAGTCACACCAAGGTATTTGAAGGAGTTAGCAATCTTTGCTGTTGCCTGATTTTAACTTAAAATGAAGCTCAGAGCAAATTCAAGCAGGAAGTACGTTTCACACCATAGATTTAGTCATTAAAACTCCACCTCAGTCACCCCCAATTCATCTCTTCAGTGTATGGGTTGAGTTCTTTAGACGTCAACATTGTTCTGTAATACTTGTAACACTCTTACAACTGTTTCCACCTCCACACACCCCAAAAAAGAAACCAAAACAACTTACATACAATGTAATAGAAACATAATTACATTTTGAGAATGCTCTCTCTTGTCAATTTTCTCTCCTATTCTATTTGATGAATCAAATATTGTCTTTCTTGGAGGAGCCCTGCAGCTCCAGTGTTTTGTAATTGTTATGTAATCTAACTGCTGCTGTATCTCCCCTCCCCTCTCTCAGTGGTGTGATGTCAGTGCTCTGCTCCTCACTGCATGAACACCACCTCTGTACTATGCAGCATCATAACAGGACCTGTTTTTCTATTGGTGCTTCGGACCTTGTGTCCCCTTTCCACTAGCTGAAAGCCACGCCCCTATTGGAGGCCCTGTGTGAGTTGGAGAGAGAGAGAGAGAGGGAGAGAGACTGCATGTGTGGACTCTGGTCTATTGAGGTAGTGGTGGTTACATGCTACAACTATGGATCAGAGCTTGGTAAGAATTAACTTTGAATTTACTTCCTTGTTAAATATTTCCACTACACAGTTTGTATTCAGTAAGTAGTATAACTGTCATGTATTATAAGTAATTCATAATGAATTATTGCTTTTTATATTCTTAATGTCCAAGCTGAACATGGTATTTGTGTTACAGGTGATCCCGGTGGTGGCAGCTGTTTCTGTGGTGGTTGTGTCTGCAATGTACTTCCTGCTACAAGGCTCTGCAGGAAAGAAGAAGAAGAAGCTGCCCGTCACTTTGCAGGATTCTACTGTCAAATATCCCCTGCCGCTCATACACAAACAGGTACACAGCATAAGGACACACACTTGACAAAGACTTTTGTTTTGCAGTCACATTAACATTTTAATCTGTACACAAACGTAATATTCAACCAATATGTTACAATGCTGCAAAAGTAACAATGCTACACATTGGGCTGGACTAAAGGAGATCTGACATCATCTGTTGTCATGTTTGTGTTTTTACCCTGTATTGAAATGATGAGAAGTTTAACAATTCAACCCTATTCGTTTTACTGTTATTGAGCAAGGACAAATAAAGCAACAGGAACCATTTAGCATTGGACACATTAACCACTGAAGCCCATATATTATATCCTCTTTCTCTGAATGTCCTCTTGTCTTATCTGGCGTTTACAGCAGGTGAACTGAACTGGATTTCATTGAATGTTTGATCACATTTTGTAGAAAGTGTGTGTGGAAACAGGTTCAAAACTTAAAGCTAAATAATGCACCCTACAGTCAACACTTGGAGTTGTCAGTTACCTGTCCTGCAGCTCAGCATATTACAGCAAACAAAGGGGGTGAGCATGGCCTGCTGCAGGCCTCTTAATTGTTCATGTGTGGCCTGATAGGTTAAAGTCAGGAGGAGGCTTAAAGGGGCAGTGAGATCTGCAACACATTTCGATTGATTAATTCAAACTCAAGCGTCTCTCAACAGAAACATAGTCTCTGCTGATACTCCAAAGAACACAGTCATTCATTTAATGTTTGCATAATGTTGTATAAACTGCTTGAATAAAACCAACTCAATTAATTACAAATGTTCCTTTAATCTAGTTTCTAACACCCTGCAGGGCTACACTTGAAACTCCATCAAGTTAGAGTATGTTGATGTTTTTTTTATCACAGAAGATAATTAATCCAGTCTAAAAGAAAATGTCTTGTTTATGTTCAGGAAATCAGCCATGACACGAAGAAATTTCGGTTTGGACTTCCATCTGCAAATTGTATCCTCGGACTACCAGTAGGTAATGAAACATCTTCAATCTCTATTCTTTTCTTCCACAATAAAATATGTTCAATCTAGAAAGACTTTTCTCTAGTGTTTTAAGGTGTTAAAAAGTATGTGGGTGTGACGCACACATTTACACACTTATGCATGAGCAGCAGTTTTTTTGTGACTTTGTACCTCTGATGAATCACCAGCCGCTCAGGCCTTATGTTGACCTGACTTGATCCATGATGTTTAGGATGTTGTAAAGCAATAAATGGGAATGAGAGATGAGATTACTCGCTATACTATTTGTTAAAAAATCCATTCATTCATCTCCAACTAAGAAACGGAGCAATTACAATTCCTCTTCTCCAGATATAGCAGATGCTGGTTTGTCAGAGAGTCATTCCCAAACTTCCCCTTCAGTAGTACCGGTAATTCAAGCTCCTCCACTTAAGTGGTGAAAGATCTACAGCTTGTTTCTATCATAGTTTAGTTTAGTTTATTTGAAAAAAATTTGAAAGAAGAGTCAAACAGAAAATTAAAACAAATACAAAATAAAACACGTGTGCAGGTGAGGTAGAAACCCATGAGGGCTTATCTCAAAACCTCACCTTAAGAAATTAAACAAAGTTAAAATAAAATACAATAACAAGTATGAATATTTACTGTCACAAATAAAATTTTCCCAATTGAAAGTTACATACACACATTGAAAACATAAAAATAGAGCAAAGCAGGACATACAGTATGTAGACAATATAACAAAATCAGGACAATTCACTATTCACTACAAATCTTTCTGACATCAAAGCATTTCTGAGTCCCAATTTGTATCTAGAAAAAGACAAAAAATAAAAAAAGTAAATAAAGATGCGTGTTCCATAATTTGACTCCACAGTATCTTATTGTTCATGCTTACACACTTTATTTTTTCATTCTCTTATTTCCTTTAATCAACCCCTCGACCTCTTTTCTCCCCTGTCCTCTGCACCAGGTCAGCATGTGTACCTGTCAGCCAAGGTGAACGGCAGTCTGGTGGTCAGAGCCTACACCCCAGTGTCCTGTGATGATGACCAGGGTTATGTAGACCTTGTGGTCAAGGTAATTCACAATACTGACCAGAAGCACAAAAAACACATCAAATGAATGTATATTGTATACTGTAATTAAAAAAAAAACATCTGATCACAAGTAATTAGCATCAAAAACACATGAGAACAAATAATCTCCATCCTTTCAAAGCACATAAATTAAACATTTGAATGTGTCAGTAATACATTACACTTTTTTACGGAGCCCCTGAAGTCCCTGAAAGTAAAAAAAAAATACTTTTTTTCTTTTGAACTTTTTTGAACTTCAGGGGCTCCATACTTTTTCTTTCTTTTTTAATACACATAAACATTAATCATAATAATCATGAAAAAACAGCACATAAATACATATTGGTTATTTTGTATGTTTGCGTTGCTGTAGGCTGTAGATCAGTATGAACTATTCAGGAAGAGTTTATAAAAAGTGCTAATAAGTCATTCACTTAAACTTTACAGATTAGATGTCAGTCACTAAAAAATACTCCTTCATGGTTTTGTACTTCTTTATAAAAACGTAATGACTTTCTTTCTTTCCAAAAGGCCATCACATCTGTCTGGACAAATGTTAATAATCATTCATAACACACATGTGAGCCAGACACTTTGCAGTGTCTTGTGACTGACTTGATTGAGTAGATTCAAGTGCATGACATTCGAAGATAAATACTAGAGTTTAAAATCCACCTACAGAGTATTTAACAGCAGACAGTCAAATGCAGACACCAGCCGGTGAACATCTTGGAGCATTTAGTATCTAAAGAGCCAGATCATTTTCCCCAGAGTTGTACTGATGAAAACCAGGAAACATGACTCTAATTGAAATTCATTGATGCTCTGTTTCTTCACTATATGCCAACACATTCGCTTATGACATGTTATATTGTGATAATAAGTCAGTGTCCCTTATTTCCTTACTGGGAAAAAGGTGGTGCAGTTGAGGCAATAACAGTCCACTTCAAATAAGAGAGAAAATGGTTTTATCTTCTCCAGGTGTACTACAAGAACAGCCACCCCTCCTACCCAGAGGGAGGAAAGATGTCTCAGTACCTGGACAACATGGCTATAGGGGAAACTATTGACTTCAGAGGACCCAATGGACTGCTGGTGTATAAGGGGAATAGTATGTTGTTTGTGCCTCAACCAATAAGAAAGACGTTTTCCAGCAGATGTCACTGTGGTACAAAATAAGCTGAGTTGTGTTGGCTTCAGTAACACTGACTCTCTCTTCATCAGGCCAGTTTTCCATCCGACCAGACAAGAAGTCAGAGCCAAACGCTCGGAAATTCAAGCACCTCGGGATGATTGCTGGTGGAACAGGTTCTGTATCTTTTAAATCACTCTAATGTACATTTGTGCATATTCAGGGGAACATCACAGAAGCTCAGCAGGCTGAAATCTCAGCAGAAGTAAAACTCTTATGAAGGAGAATAGAGGTCATTCTTTAAGTCAACCCATAAATCTTGATACCTTACACCACACAGTACCTGCTGTATAACTAGACTGTATAAAATAATACAATTGTTTGACTATATGACTTTGGATAACATGTAAATGGCACCCATAGTTGTCATATGAATACTATTTTTATTTTAATAATCCACTCAAGACAAGAACCATCCTCTGAGACTACCTTCACTGTCTTTTTCCATCACAGGTATCACTCCTATGCTGCAGTTAATCCGCAGCATCACAGCAGACCCCACTGACAACACCAAGTGCTCCCTCATATTTGCCAACCAGGTTTGTTCTTTGTGGCATAATGCCGTGGGGAAATCTTATTGTTGAGGTGTATGATTGTACATTAATAAAATTCTCAAAAGAAATCAAATCCATTGTCCCTACTCCCTCTCAGACTGAGAAGGATATCCTGCTGAGGGAGGAGCTGGAGGAGGTGCAGAAGAACCATCCTGACAGAGTTACAATCTGGTTCACGCTGGACAAACCTCCGCAGGGTAAGGAGGATATTTCTTCAAATTTCAAAAACATTAACGCCCCTGTGAGGAGAATTTAACTGGTTATGATACAGACTGAAATGAATACTAATGTCTCTAAAGTAATAGAACTAAGATGAACTATTTATATATTGTATGGTTTAATGCCTGCAACTGCAGCCACACTGACAGCACACTGAAGGAACTGTTTTTTTTGTTTTTTAAATATCACACAGTAAATATTCACAGTGGGTGAAACATTTTATTGATAAAAGTGAACAGGATGAGATTTAAAGTCAGAAAACTCCTACACATGAACAGGACACCGTCTGTAAAGAAAGTCCGGAGACCTTTGAGCTTTGACTCATCAGATTACCAAAAAAACAAAACTGTAAATATGAGCTAAGTTTGCTCTCTAGCTGCTGGATGTCTTTAATTTGATAAAGCTGATTGCTCGCTGACTGCTTAGCCAATTGTTGTTTTTGTCAAACTGCAGTTCTGCCCACTATAGGCATTAAATACTAATGAATTAATCTAGCTTTAAGAGATCACTGGACCTTTCAGGACCAAGTGTGTAAAACATGAACAGTTAACACATCACAGCAGACTGTAGCAATAGCATTATTCATGTCAAAGCTGAAAGTCAAAGAGAGGAGAGGCTGCTAATTAAACAGAATGAAATGAATGCAGATGCCTCTTTATGACACACAAGAGCAAAAGAGACCAACAAAGACAAGGTGGATCTTTCTTTATAGATATTTTACATGTCTATCACATCTATAAAGAGTGGGAATTTAAAATTTAGAATTTAAAAGCTTGATGCAGAAGCAGCCTGGGGCGGCTGAGGCTCAGTTGATAGAGTCGGTCGTCTCTCAAACGGAAGACTGGGGATTCGATCCCCAGCTCCTGCAGCAACATGCAAGATGTGTCCTGGGGCAAGACACTTAACCCCAAGTTACTCCCGCTGCCTCGTCTGCGTCTTTTTTTTTCATATAATACTACTTAAGTATGTTCAAGACAAGATAAATGGACCAACTTGAGCTTGTATTTTGCTTTTCTAGTCTTCTGACTACTCAAAGTGCTTTTACACCACAGGTCACACCTACACATTCACACACTGATGACAGAGACTGCTGTGGAAAGAGTCCATCAGAAGTAACTCATCCATTCATACACAATCATACGCCACCGACAAAGCAGTGGAAGCAATTCAGGGTTGGGTGTCTTGCCAAAGGACGCATCGGACATGTTGCTGCAGGAGCTGGGGATCAAACCCTCAACCTTCTAAATGAGAGACAACCGACCCTATCCACTGATCCACAGCTACTGCGAAGTGATAAATCATCCTGCTTTGTCTACAGGGGGCGCCAAAATCGACACAACACAAAAACCCTCACAGGAGCTTAAACTACAAACATATAAACCACATAACACGATACCAGTATGATATGTGGCCTCAAGTCTCAAAGACAAAATGACGTTATCATTATTTAGGGTTAGGAAATCCAGGGTCACTATTGCACATCCAGGCTATTATTATCATAGAGAGAAAACTTTGTTATTGATTTCTGTCCTTGAAATGACATTTACATGTGTCATCAGTGCTGATTAAAATCATTTTGGAATAGAAATAGAACAAAACATTACAAAGTATAACTGTGATCATGCTTACTTCTCATCAAGTGGGATTATAGAGGACATTGTGTACAGAATATTGTCAGTGTTATTAGTGCAGTATGACTAAATGGAGCTGAATAAATCAGATTAAAAGCCCGGTCCTTTGGCTCCCTGCTGAATATTCAGAGAGTGAAACCAAACAAAGACTCCTCAGCTGAAGGAGAATCCCTGCAGGACGAGGAGCGAGATACTTCCAACAAGGTGTTACAGTAGCTTAGCAAAACGCTCATGTCTCCCTTTGCATAATCCTTAAAGCGAGAGGAAATTAATGAGCATAATATTGTTACATAATCTCTGTTGTGAAGGCCTTGGACGCTGCTCATATTCCTTCTTGTATATCATTAGTTTCACACAGAATAGAAACATCGTTATTCAGTAGGGGAGGTGTTCCTGCTGTTCGTAAAAAGTGTCATTATTGGACGTGTTGAAAAGAAAAATGATGGATGAAAGCTCAAGTTAAAAAAAGTTTTTCATGATTTGTTTAATTGACTTTATTTCGTATTTAATTATTTCTTTAAATGTTTCACCTCTTAGCCTCAAGATTAAAAGATCCTTATTTCACCATCAGGCATCCTACTGCTCAGGCACAAAGGAATAAAGATGTTTTTTAAATGGTATAAACAGGGTGTTTTTTTATATTTCACAGTTGAAGTTGACATGAAAAGAAGAATGGCACTTATAACTCTCATATAGTCAGTTTATCCTTGTCAACAGAGGTAGTTGGGTAAATCCTGCCCATTGTGCTGTCACAGGAGCAGGATGGGAGTCCTGTCATATTCAGATGTTAATATGCCAAACAACTGATTTTCTTTAAAGGACGATGGTTTTATTGTGAACAGCTTTAAACATCGAGCTGCACAATTTTTAGGAATCCATTCCTCCGAAGTTAAAGGCTGATCTTTTCTCCTCTCTCTTGTCTTGTCTTTTAGATTGGAACTATAGTTCAGGGTTTGTGACCTATGACATGATCAAGGACCACCTCCCCGCTCCGTCCAGTGATGTCCTTGTTGTCCTGTGTGGTCCTCCGCCGATGATCCAGTATGCCTGTCTGCCAAATCTGGACAAGCTGGGGCACAAAACAGAGAACATTTTTGCATACTAGAGTTCTGATGGTTTATGACCTGTACTATTTAGAGCTGTAAACAATCACTGTGAACACTGTTGATAGTCTTACCTGTAAGCCTTTTCTTTTTCATCTCTGTGACAACACAATTACAATAAAGAATTTTGCATCCTGTATAAAATTGGCAGACCAAAACATTATTTTTTTAAATGACAGGGACTAATTTTGATTTTAACATTGAGAAAGCTATATCGTCATAATTCTATGTGATTACCTTTTATACAAGACAGAACTTTTCAAATGAATCTCACTTTTCAGCCAAATAAGTTCCTGTTAAGACTGATCATATGGCATGATGTTTAATACACTTTCTATACTAAGGCCTAGTAGTCCTACTGGTCATCACTGGACTATAGGTCTTGAACTTCACTTGTTGTAAAAATCAAACATTTCCTGACACTCAAGACGTAGGCCTTCAAAAAAAAAAAAAAAAAAAAAAAAACTGGAACAAACATTAGCAATCAATTTGGAACACATGCCTCTTTATTTTGTGGTTTGTTTGTTTTTGCTTCACTATGCTGCTGAACAACATGGCAACAAATACTGTGGGCCATTGTTTACATTTTGTCATATCATTTTTGGGGTTCTCCCGTGTTGCTTGTATACGGAAGAGGATTAGGGCCACTAAAAAATAAAAAATAAATTCTGAATTCTGAAAATAAAAAAAATCAGAACCAACATTTTTTTTTTCAGTGGCCTTAATCCTCTTCCGTAGTTATCCGACCTTCTTACCAGCAATCTATAGTAGCTAATAAACTCATTATTATCAGGAAGTCTACCATATACATGTCTTTAAAACACGTTAGTAGAGCCTGCATTTATCTCCATCATTAACTGCAGCATTTAATTACAGAGTCAAAAGATCCAGGACTGATGATGAGTACAAAGTTCAGACCTCTTTGTTTGAGCGTCACACCGCAGCGAACTGCAAATCTGGCAACTAACATTTCCCATATTCCATGAAGGCATCACAGGATAATGGGCGTGTTTTTTTTTCACCAACATGTCGGCATAGGAGTTTCTGTCAAACTTTACAGTGATTATTAAAACATTCAGACGTGTAGAGGTTAGCAGTGTGATGAATATGGTGTCTGAGCGCAGCCTGCATCTATGTGTACCCTCTGTGAGTGGTTCGTTTTGTAAATTAATTGTATTCGTGGTATTTATCAGCACGAACTTCCCGGTTTCTGTCTGTGAAGGAATCAAGTCAGGGAGATGTCTGATCTGGGGTCCAGGGCTGAACCCCGACACAGTGTTACCAGTCCGACACTTCTTTGTTCAGGCGGTGGATTCAAAGGGAGACAACCTGACACTGTCTCCAGGTGAGCTGAACACAAGCTCACTTTGTCATTTCAGTGTCATTAGGACCAATATGTGGCATCAAGGAAACGACAGAGCGGCTGTTAGCAAGCTAAGGGTGCATCATGTTAACACATTTGAATCTGTAGTCTTTATTATGTGACACTATGTTCTAAAAGAGTAAGTAACTATCTTCTTGAGTGTTTTGTTCGTGTCGACGACTTGTGACTATAAAACACATTCAGTTTAATAACCATAGGGTAGCCTTATTCATGTCTCACTTGGCTGCAACAAAAGGTCTCTGGTCAACTACCGTAAAGCTGGTGCATGCATTAGGACTTATTTTATTATATTTACATATATATATATATTTTTTTTCCTATTTATTTATTTTCTTATTTATTTATTATATTTCTTATATATATATATATATCTTATTTATTCATTTATTTCTTATATATATATTCTTATTTATTTCTTATATTTCTTATATATATATATATCTTATTTATTCATTTATTTCTTATATATATATATTCTTATTTATTTATTATATTTCTTATATATATGTATATATTTTCTTATTTTTACAGTCTATGATTAGGACCTGGTGCGTGCAAGATTAAATCAATTTATACAAGGCACTGAAATGTTCTTTACATGGCTGTTTAGGTAAAGATACATTCAAGGTGAAGATAAGTCCACTGGACAAGAAGGAGCACATCCGGATCCACGTCCCTCCACCTCTGGACAGAGGAGACGGCTCCTTCCTGCTCAGGTACCGGCTCTATGGCACTGTGCTCAAAGGCCTCCAGATTGAAGTCCTCCACCAAGATGCTGCTGTCGCCAAGTCACCTTATACCCTCCAAGGTTTGTGTCCAGACATGCATTTGTAAACACAGACATTGGTTCCTATTGACCTGTGATACTTATTTGGAAAGATTGCCCCGTTAAAGCCCTTTAGCAGGTTTATAACAGGAAGACAGGAGGGTGGGGACTTCCCAACATGCACACATACAATAAAGAGCCCTGTCATTAAAAGGCCTGGTCCACAGTTACAGAGCTCACACACAGATACACAACTAGTCCCACTTAAATTCACACCTACGGACAATTTAGAGTCACCACTTAACCTAACGAGCATGTCTTTGGACTGTGGGAGGAAGACGGAGCACCCGGAGAGAACCCACACATGGACAGGGAGAACATGCTAACTCGACTAAGAAAAGTAATGCCCAATAGGGAATTAGAACAGGAGCCTTCTTCTTCTGTGGTGACAGCGCTTACAAGTGGACAACTGTGCATGCATATCCATAAACAGTATGTCAAAAATAACTTCAGAATCAGGGTTTATTGCCAAGTACATTTACACATGAACAGGAAATAAAACAGAACTAGCAACAACTTAAATAATACAGTATAAGAAGATATTACAATATATAAAATAGAATTTAAAAATGTAAAATAAAAAACACAAAATATACAAAAGGTGTAATGTAGGAGCTGTGCAGTGGACTATGAGGAAACATCTTAGTGTGTGTAACTACTCACAGAGTGCATGTAAGGAAGATAAGATACATTTTTAAAGTCCAGTGGGCGTTAATGTAACACATAAAGAACAGTTCAGCCTTCACATTACTTTGATGTTTATCAAAATTAACTTGATTGCTTCAGACCAGTGTTATGGACCAGTGAGGAAGCAGTAACATTTGATACAGGATCTATGCAAGAAATGTAATCTTGCTTTGACTGTCGTCTGCCTCCCTCCTTTAACCCTGAGTATTATCTGTACCGCTCAGGTCCGATCTATCATGAGTACTGTGACTGTCCAGAGTCTGATGCCCCTGTATGGCAGAGCATCATGCAGTGTCCTGCTGAGGAGCCTCAGATCCTAGCAGACTTCAAGTCGTTTCCAACGATCGACCTGCAGCGTCTCAGACAGGAAGTCCCTCAGAGATTCAGCAACAGAGGAGGTCTCATCCACTACGCCATCATCAACAACCAGCTGCACCGCCGCACTCTGGGAAAATACACCGACTTCAAGATGTTCTCTGATGAAATGCTGCTCTCTCTAATGAGAAAGGTGAGGATCATAGAGGTCTTTTTTTATTCATTATCTTTTTACAACTGCAAAGAGACTGCAAAGGCGTCATGTGATGTCATTCTGTTTTGATGCTTACTTTACTTTATTTCCCACTTCTGACACACTTGTTACCTTGTGCAATAATAATGTTATATTAATGTTATATTATGTTTACAAAACCACTTTGTGCAATAACATGTTACACTTTATGTCTGTCTGTGTTACACTGAATATTCTGACTACATTTTTGTCAAAACTGCAGCTCTCAGCTGATCTTTTTTTAAAATCTATTTTTAAAATTCTATATTGTGGTATCTATCTATTTTTTTGTACATTCTTAATTTTTCTTTGTTTATTTAAATTGTACTGTGTTCACTTTTTGTCTGCAATCTTTGCTCTTTGCTGCTGTAACACTGTACATTTCCCCGTTGTGGGATGAATAAAGGATTATCTTATCTTATTTGAAGGTGAGGTTGCCAGATGTGGAGTTTTACATCAATGTCGGTGACTGGCCATTAGAGACGAAGAGGATGGATGCTGTTCCCATCCTGTCGTGGTGCGGCTCTACAGAAACACGCGACGTTGTCCTCCCGACCTACGAGGTGACACACTCCACGCTGGAGTCCATGAGAGGTGTCACCATTGACCTGCTGTCTGTCCAGGGGAACACAGGTAACACTCAGAGGCACACACACACACACACACACACACACACACACACACACACACACACACACACACACACACACACACACACACACACACACTAGTGACACTGTGAAGCTGTGTTTCATTTACTAAAGAGTAGGGACATTGTGTTATATGTAAATCAAAACAGAATGCTGTGATTTGCATAACATTGAACCCCCATACATATTAAACATATGGGTTCAATGTTTTGCAATCTTTAGACTCTGTTCTAATTTACATTTCACACAACACCAAACCTTTCAGGAAATAGGTCTGTAATGGAGGAAGTCAGCAGTCATCTTCACATCATAGTCACTGGGACTGACAAATTCCAAAACTGAAAAAAATAAGTGTTTTTTAATCTCTAGTCTGAGATAAAAAAGAAGATACAGTATAAGATATATTGATGGCTTCCTAAATCATGAAGAATATTACATCAATAATAAATCAGTCAAACCTGAGGAAGCTAGAGGCCAAACGTGTTGTTCGCTCACAATAACAAAGTCATTTTTAATGAGCCACAGATAATTGATTTCTTTTTCATTGTATGTTCCTGAGACTGAGCGGCACCTGAACTTAGGTTGGCTGTGCACAGGGTTTCCCTGTTGGTCATGAAGAATATTATTTGTTGTCAAAATAGGGCTGCAGCACTTTTTCAGTGATTATTTAAAGGCTTTTAATAACATGGACTGCAACTTTTAAAGAACAGACTGACAAGTGATGGATTTAGCTTTTTACCTTATTACAAAAAAAAAAAAAAATGAGGCCACCTTGAGACTAATTCAAAAAAGTTTCACAGAATCAGGGAGAGTTGCTTAAAATATCAACACTTGGGTTCAAACTAAAATGATACAAATGGCCGTTAATGTTTACATTTCAATGAACAGCTGTGATCCTGATGTTTGTATGAGAATGGTCTGCAGGTGTTTTTTTGCGGTGGTTAACATTTTCATCACTTTAACTTTCCAGGTCCTCCGTGGATAAACAAAACAGATCGAGCATTCTTCCGTGGTCGGGACAGTCGAGAGGAGCGTCTTCACCTGGCCTCTCTGTCCAAGAAGAACCCTGAGCTGCTGGACGCCGGCATCACAGGATGGTTCTTCTTCAGGGACAGGGAGAAGCATGTAGGCAAAGCCCCGCTTGTTGGATTCTTTGACTTCTTCAAGGTGAGTGACCGAGATAAATACATGAACATTTCATCATAATTCAGGTTATTCCTGTCGTTTAGATTTGCAACTCTGATGTGAATCCTTAATTACAGTCACATGTAGCCTTAGCTTAAGAGAACTACTGAAACACAAAATGATGAAGAACTAGTTAATGATACATTTCTCCCTCCTCTAGCACAAGTATCAGGTGAATGTGGACGGAACAGTGGCAGCGTACCGCTTCCCTTACCTGATGCTGGGTAACAGTGTGGTTCTGAAGCAGGACTCTCAGTATTATGAATATTTCTACACACACCTAAAAGCAGGAAGTCACTACGTTCCTGTGAAGAGAAACTTGTCAGACCTTTTGGAAAAAATCCAGTGGGCCAAAGAGAACGATGCTGAAGCACAAAAGATCGCCCGAGCCGGTCAGGCGGCAGCGAGAGAGCTGCTGCAGCCAGGCAGACTGTACTGTTACTACTACAGAGTGCTGCACATGTACTCGGAGCGGCAGGCAGGACAGCCTACACGCCATGTGGACATGGAGCTGGTGCCTCAGCCAGACGACCCCACTGCTGTGTGTACGTGTGAGCGTCAGAGCCACAAAGAAGAAACCAACAAGAAGGAGGAACTATGATGGAATCTGCCTTCATTCTTTAGTCATTGTTTTTTTTTCTTCTGTGAAACATTCCTGACCATCAACAGTGTTGTCAACAAACATCTTGACGTCCCTTTTTGTCTTTTATACTGTGTGTTTTTGTACTTGAGTAAAGCTCTAGTTAGTAATGCAAGAAACAAAATGTGTTTTTACTGTAATGTTAATGTGCCTTCATATTGGATGCCTGGATATGTGTAAGTGGTTTTATAGTAAAATAAATAGATCTTATCTTTAGCACTTCATAAGTCTTTACTTAAGATGGAATTTGAATGCATCGAGAAGGGATTTGTTTTTCTGTCTGTTACCTGATGAGCATAGCTCTGTTTCTTTGTCGTCTACTGTTAACGCCTTTCACCTTGATTATGGAGAGGTCATTGTGCTCATAGGGTCAAACTGAGTCTTACCCCCCAATAGTAAAATACTCTGAATCTTCTGTTGTGCATTAAGTCTGTTAAATCTGTTTTCTAACACTGCAAAAACTCAAATCTAAGCAAGCACGTTTGTCTAGTTTTTAATTAATATTCTAAGCCACATTCCTCCAACAAGTCCAGATAAACATCTTCTTTCAGGGATATGAAACTCAAGTAATAAAGCCTGCATACCTTTAATGAGTCAAAATATCTGTGGTGCAATGAGTTGTTCTATCTATGTTAGTTAGAACATCTTATTTAGTTTTTCAAACCTGTATTACAGAAGATAGTGACTTAACAGATATTTAACTTAAAACAAGGTTTAAGGCTACAACTCTACAATTCTACAATCCACTTAGCAGACACTTTTATCCAAAGCGACGTACATCAGAGAGTAAGTACAACACAAGCAAGGATCTAGAAAAAAGGGAACAATGTCAGTAAGAGCAAACGATCAGCTTTGAGTCTGATTGGACACACAGGTGCTGACAGGAAGTGACCAGAGGCAAAGCACAACATTGAGGGCAGTTCTTGAGAGCTCTAATCAGTATAGAAACCATCTTATAAGTCGTCGTTATCAAACAAAAACCATCGTCATTACCATCATCATCATCAATAATATGGAGACCATCATCATTAAGTTAGTAGGTATTCATGAAAGAGCTGGGTCTTTAGCTTTTTCTTAAAGGTGCAGAGGGACTCTGCAGATCCAATTGAGTTTGGAAGTTCATTCCACCACCGGGGGGCGACAGAGGAGAAGAGTCTAGTCAGAGACTTAGGACCCTGTTGTGAAGGTTGGATCAGACGCCTTTCATTGGCAGAGCGTAGTGGGCAGGAGGGAGTGTAGACCTGGATGGGCTTTAAGTTCTATTTGAAAACAAAACATAGGTTTGGGATACACTGCCCTGATCACTCACTGCCTTCACTGTAACACACAATAACAATATGTTTTATTAGTATTTTCTTCTCATTATGAGTCTTAGTATCTTGTATTAATCTGTTGCTGTACTCTTAAGCATGATTCTCTGGTCTCTGCAGGTCCACCTGTAACTGTTTCTGTTGTGTGTTTGGTTGTGTTTTGCAGGTACATAAGTGACAGTACACACAGATATGACACACACAGACAGGTGCATAAACCAGAAACAACAGGCATATATGAACTGAAAACTATTTTTTGTACAGATGCTCAAAGCATTTTGTCTGTTCTGTTCTCTTCGTTCTCTAAGGATATGATAGAGGTGGGGGAAAAAAACACATTTATGTGAAAATGGAGATTCTTATCTTCTGAGATTTTAAATAGATTCATAACTTAGAAAATCAATATTTTTTTTGGCTCATCATCAGTCACTCCCTGCTAAGTGCTAATGCTAGCTCTTTAACTCAGCACAATGCAAAATGAAGCAGCAAGAAATTCAGCCAGTCTCACAGATGACTGGAGTTTATCCTGAAGTATGGACTAATTCACAAATAGACTTTGAGTCCATGAGTCCATGAGTCCATGAATCCAGAATTGTTTTGAATCAGAAATAGATTCTGAGACGAATCGTGAGACACCCAAAGATTCCCAGCCCTGCTGAAGGTACGACTGTTAACATTAACCAATGACGTCATCAGATTTTGTATTATTTTAGTTGGCATTTCTCATTTCAAATTCTTACAGACCCAACAGAAAATCAATGCATAGCAACAATAATGAGAATCACGGCAATGAAACCCAACATACAGTATTTTGATGCATGTTAGTATTTAATTTCAAAATAGTGTGTGACAGATAGAGCAATATATAATATTTTAAACATCTGTGTTAATTAACAAACATTTTCTGCAGATATACAAAATCATGTTACAATAAAGTTTTGTAATTATTCTATATAATACAGTTTATATGTTGTCTCTGATAAAAGAAAAATATCTGTCACCTTCATCAAGTGGTCTGTGAGCAGCTACAACCAAAGCCAAATACACTAGAAAGTCACTGTAGAAACTGTTCATTCTTCCTTCAATTAAACAGTCATTATTTAGAATCAAGGAGAGATTATTGCATAGCATGGCGGTTATGTTGGACATGGGATAAAGGATAAAGTTAGTGATAGTTCGGCCTACATTCAACTTTGGGAATAATTTTCCTTCATTATACAATTATAACAATTATGTGTATTGAATATTACAGTGAAAAAAGCCATAGCATCAAATACACACTCAAAATTATTTCTGAAACACACAAAAAAAAGAAGGTAAAAACATGTCACACACACATATATATATATATATATATATATGCAGTGAGACCTGATTAGCTTTCCAGTTAAACCATTGGGACAGCTGTCCTAATCGTTTTTTCTTGTTTAAACCAGGATTCAGCACCCAGTTGTTTTACTTTCTTTGGAACATAACAATAAGTAAGGTCTTTTACCTGCTTTTAATAAAGTGTCTCGAAATAACACTTGTTATGAGTTGACGCTATACAAATAAAAATGTATTGATTTAATTGAAAGGGAGTTGAGCGTGTTTTTGTCTATCATTAAAACTTTACAGTTACCCATACTCTGTTGTTGAGAAGTGGATGAACTGAAATAGTAAAGTAACTCCTATAACTCTTGAAGAGACACATAAGTGCAGTATGTTTAGTCTTGTTTAGTTTGCTAGTTTGTAAGAAAACAGGACTTTAAGTAAACATGACAAAAGTGAATTGACTCACTAAATGCAACATCATCAACAGGCTGAAAAGAACCTGAGTGTTCTCTAAAGATCTTCTGTGTTGTTAAAGTTAGTATCTTTCTATCACATTGAAAATGTTATTAGCCATCAGTTATTTTGAGTCCCTTTGGTTCAGCTGAACTTAATCATGAGAGTGAGAGGGTCTCCCTTTTTCTTGGTGACGATAGCCTGCATCATTCCTGTGGGTGTGTGGAGGTACCTCGAGCCTTTGAAGAAATTCTCGATTAAAACTCTGTCGATCTTGTTGCACTTCCCGATGGCCGCCTCAAAGTTGTTGCTGAGAACTCCGTAAATATTTCCAGGGTCATTTTTCTTCCCCATGAACAAGAAGAGGGCGTAGCAGTCCTTGCCAATGGAGGTGCAGAAGTCCACCAACCTCTCACACATGGTTTTGTTGCTGGACTCTTTCTGGGCAATCAGGACCGTCTCGCTGACATCTGCAGAGTTGTCCTTGCAGTCCTCCCTGTCGGGCAGGTGTATGACCTGCACAGCAATCTGAATCTGAGGGTTCTTGGTGGGCTTCTCCAGCAGGGCCCAGACCCAGTCGGCCCCCAGGAGAATACGCTGCTCAGGGGTCATGGCTGTGCAGTTGAAGGTGTCTGTCAAGTTAAGGCAGACACTCTGAGAGATGTAGGTCATCAGGAAGACCTGTGGGAGAAAAGGTAAAAAAAACTTCAAGTTTTAGACGGGTGCTGTCTTCACGTTTTCTTGAGAACAACCCAATCTCCCAAAAAAGTTCTGATGTTGTGTAAAGTGTAAAAAACAATCATGGGATTTCACAGTCTACAGTATGTTATATTATTGAAAGAGTAGATCATCTAAATACATCTCTGTATGAGGTGGACAAGGCCAAAAACCCATCTTCCATAGCCATGGTCTTAGGGTCCTCACACGGTTTTCCATTTAAACAGATAAGATTAGATTTGATCTGGATTCTCTTGACAAAAGAGGAGAGGGTCCACCCTGCAAAACCCCACTCTGAATGTATAAATGGTGAATGGCCTACAACTTGTAGAGCACTTTTCTAGTCTTCTGACTACTCAAAGCACTTTTTACACTACAGGTCACACCTACACATTCACACACTGATGGTAGAGGCTTCTATTTAAAGTGACCATCAGAAGTAACTAATCTCATTTAAACACATTCATACGCCGCCGACAAAGCAGCGGGAACTGGGGAGCGAACCCCCCCCCCCCACACACACACACACACACCTCCAACTCTACCATCTGATCCACAGGCACCCCTCATATATGTAACAAGATATAATAAGAACAGCACAGTGAAAAAGAGTCGGGATGATAAACTGCTCTCACAACATGTTGGGAGCATTATGAAGTGTACAAAAAGACAAAGGAAACCTGAAATGTTGACAACTTATTCATTACGTAAAACAAGAACATCACACTTTCAGATGCTCAGAAATTGGTCACCTCAGTTCCCAATAAGCTTACAAAGTGTTAAAATAAAGAGTGGTAATCCATGAACCTGTTGTTTTAAACATACTGCTGGGATCAAATTCAAAATGGACATATCATTTTCCATGACATTTCTCATTTTCAACTTTTTGATGTGCTGTGTTGGTGCTATTTAAAAAAAAATAAAATGGGGAGGAGGGAGGGCAATGCTATCATCACATGCTATCCCAGTTTACATTTAACACAACATCTGAACTTTTTAGGATTTTTGTGACCTACCTGAGTGAGCACCTCGGGGATCAGTCGGAACTTGTCCTCTGGGTCTTTGAAGAGGAGGCACTCTTGTGTTCTGGATGAGGCGGCAGAGATGCAGTCGTTGAACAGTGAAATGAAATCACTGGGTTTGGGTACAGGGGCCCTTCTTAACGTGGAGAAGATACTCGGTCGAGGCGATAAGTTTTGAGAATGTGACGGTTGTCTTTGAGAGCTACGCTTAAAGGACGGGAAGCGGTTAGGAGTGTGTTTGCGGATGGTCTGGCCCATGGTGGACTGATGTTGGGGGGCGGAGGTCAGAGGTTGGTCTCTCTTATACACTGGAAAGATACATTTCTACCATTACATCAAAGAACAATACTTGAAATCAACATGCAGTGTTAGAGAAGAGCAGCTTAATACCACAACATGGAAACATTGTTGCTGTCCAGTCTTTTATCAATGACTAAAGGAGGATTTGTTCATGAGGCACATTTCAACCCCCCCCTCCCCCCAATTGTGTCTTCTTGTAAACAAAACATTGGTCAAAATATTTAATATCTCAAAAACAAGCTTTACAAATATGTCAAGATACTCACCAGGATGTGTCTGGAGGTTTCTGTAGTGAGTCCACTATTCACCCTCTGCTCCTGTCTCCTGTCCTGCTGAGATACAAAGTGTGTGCATGTGTGTGTGTGTGTGTGTGTGTGTGTGTGCTGCTCTATATGAAGCTCAGTCTCCTGATATGTACAGAACTTTCAGTAGAATAAAGAGGATTTCCTGTCCCAGGTTTGGTGGGGGAGTTTCTGCCGACACTCTTAGCATGGGTGTGGTGTTCGGAACTTGTCAAATTTAAGGAAAGTCAACAAAAGACTCATCTTACAAGTTTACTGGCAGCAGCAGCAGCAGCAGCAGGAACAGTAGCTTGAGGACCGGGGTAAGCCTGAAGGGTTTGATGGGTAAACAAAATGCTTAACTGTCTTCCTTTCATTATGAAGCGCAAATGAGGACATGTGAGTCAGGGTCAGGAGCTTTGGGTTTGGCACTTTGTTGAGAAGTCACATTAGGTGAAATGAGTAGTTTTAAATGTCACTGTCGTTTTTAGTGTAGGGTTGGAGAAGGGGAAGGTTTTAAGGAGATACATAAGGCATTGATTGTTTTCTAAAAGCAGTCATACTGTATCTGTTGGTATGTGAGTGTCCTTCCTGATCCTCAAGCTGTTTACAACTCAGGGGGCCTAGTCTTTCTTTAAACTTCGTTTTTATTATGTCAACCAAAAGTTAGCTTCTGAGGTCATTTGTTTGGTCATTTCTATATTTTGTCAGATTAAGTTGGAGTTTTACCCCTTTGCCAACACAGCACTGTAGTAAAGTACAATAAGGGGATAAAAAACAATGAACCATAATAGCTTAAGCTGATACCTGACACTTTTTCTTGTCATGTTCATAGAAATTAGATCTGACCAACACAACTTCTTTTGAAGCTGCTTAGAATAAAACCTGTCGTCAGTTAGTGTTAATTATTCCAAATGAATAAGTCACACATCTTCTTCAGTATATTTTCAAAACAAATTCTTAAAGCAGCATCAACTGATGTTTATGACAACTTGGGTGCAGTGACACAACTAAAAATAATCATGTTGACATATTGTCACCATTTGTAAAAGGTAAATGTAGGTCACAGCTACAACCTACCCATTCACACACTGATGGCAGAAGTTTCTATGTAAAGATACCATCAGAAGTAACTAATCCCATACATACACATTCACATGCTGCTGAAGCAGCTGGAGCACATTGGGGTTAATTGTCTTATCCAAGGACACATTGGACATGTACTGTAGCTGCAGGAGCTGGGGATTGAACCCCTGACCTTTTGGTTGAGAGACGACCAAACTCTAACAACTGAGCCACAGCCGCCCCTTGGTAGATTCAATCTGAGTGTGTGTGTGTGAATGGAATAGTACTGTTAGCGTCACACACCTTCAGTGTGTGAATGTGGTGTGAATGGGTAAATGAGACATGTTTTGAAAAAGAGTTTTGAGGGGTCAGACGACTAGAAAACGCTATACAAGTCCAACTCCATCTACTGTTTACCATTTAAAGCAAATACCATATGATTATTGTTGGCTCACAGTCAACTTTGAATGTGCCCAGGACAAGCCGACATGGACTAACATCAGTGTTCAGTGGAGTTCCATTTGGCTGCTGTACGCTCAAGGTTTGAGTGCTTCTAATACAACTTTTCCCAAAACCACACACAACAACAAACTGCTGCTGCTGCTGCCGGAACATGGATGTTGTGAGAGGTGAAAGCAACCCAAAATCAGTAAAGTTGCAGGAATAAAAAACCAAAACAATAAGCTAAAAGATGCTTAAAAGCAGAGTAGGATGATACAGACTTCTACTCCCACAGTTCCACTGAAGGTAACTTAATTCAACTCCCTTTTTTAATATGTCAAATATTGAAACTATTGAGATTTATAGGATACATTTCCCTGTTTAAAAAAAACACTTTGCTTTCAGTAAACTTTGTGAAGGACACTGATTCTAAATGACCTACATCTGGTATCTCTGGACTGTGCTTTTATTTTTAACTTACTGTCTGATACATCACCATCACTGTACCAGAGGAAGTCCATTCAATCCCTGATATTTCAAGGGTTTTATTGTGTGGTAGTGCTTTATTGGAGACTTGGACTGGACAAAACTTTCCCCACTGATGTAATACAATTTCTTTCAAGGCAACAGTGGTCAGGGCTGAGTATTTGTCCTACTCAGCCCTTTGATATCATGCCTCCTCTGAGACCCTTCATGTGACAAAATAACCACTTTGTTGTAGCATTTCTTGTGTGTCTTAATGTAAAATGGTGAGGCTGATATACTTGGCTCAACACACGTGTTTTCACCTGGCTCTGTTTGGGCTAACATCATGTGTTATTCCATCACAGACTCCATGAAACAAATGACACGCTGGTCATGATTACCATTTGACACCAGACGGCTAAGGTGTGCCTGTTTTCCTCTTTGATAAACCAGCACAGAGTATAGAGAACACATTGGTCATCTTTAGGATACATTGCATAGGGAAACAAGTAAAGCAGTAAAAAAAAGCCACACAGAGCTTTAGGTACAGTTTAGTTCATTATTGTAGAAAAGGTTTTCAAGGGACCCTTGATGATTGTTTTCCACATTGTGCATGTCCCCATGTGTCTCTTGGTCCACTGTATCTGCAGTGTGACTTCAGAGGGTCTGAAGTTGTTAGATGAGGTATCAGAGCCTTGTAGAAGTGGGCGTGGCCGCCTCACGCTGCAGTGTTAGGCCTGGGGTCGAGGTACGGTACAGGTGTCAGACTGATGGACAGCATTAGTGAGCAAGAAGCGCCGGATCATTGTCCTTTAAATAAGCGTTGTCTGAGACCGTCTCATCTCCTTCCGCAGCTCGTCTCGGCTGAGCAGGTACTGGAAGCAAAGCATCATGGGATTGGTTATGGGTTAGAGAGGTTGGGACTGAGCTGGGATCAGTTTGGGTGTTTCAAACCTTTTCTACCTTTAGATACCATTGGTTTTTAAACTGATACGATCTCAGTTATTTTTATGATCAGTAGTATCTAAAACACTGTCTAAATTGCTCAAATACATTGGCAACGTTTTTGTACCAAATGTATTTCCAATGTTTTTGAGCAATTTAGACAGTGTGCAGGTTATGCTTACATTTTTTTGGTAATAAAATAAAAATAAAATCCCAATATTGTGTGGCTAGGACTTCCAATTTTGTTGCCGTGGTATTGAAACAGGTGCTGACATCGTGTGAGTTTAACTATCATCGTATCAAAGTTTTTCACTTTGGTATTGAGACATAGTAAATGTCTAGTAAAAGACTTTGTATTTTCTATGGTTAAAGGTACAATTCAATTTATTACTGGGGGTTTGATAAAAGGATAAAAGGTACTCTGATACGTTTATAAATTTTTAGCTGAACCTTTTCAATTAGCCTAGCATTCTTCTTGTCTGTCCAAAGGTAAAAGAAATCTGCTAGCCTTTGCTGTCAACAATCCTAATCTCAATCAATAAAACCCAACAAGGTAACTGACCAATCCTGAGACGTTTTGTCCGGCTCATAACAATTTGTAATTTTTTTTCTGTGTTGCACAATAACATGTTAATTAGTGCTTCTTCGTTCAAGAACCAGGCTTCACGGTAAGGCATATTTCCTGTTTCAGTGCTAAGCTAATAGCCAAGCTATGCTCTGCTGGTTCCAGTTACATGTTTACCTTACAGCCGCAGTATTGATGTCATTCAACCCGTAACAATATACAGTAAGTCGATCAATATATATATATATATAATTATTGTGTCAGTAGGATCAGTATGCACAAAACAAGACTCTAACAACTAATCCTCCACAAAAACTCAGCATTTAGATTTAGATTTTTTTTGTACCTGCTTAGTACTCTGAATGTTATAGACTATAAAATGAAGTATTACTGGTCTATTTTTCCTTTTTGTGTGACTTTAATGGTACACGATAGGAAACGTTGTACCTGTTGCTGTGATAATGGATTAGTGAATTCACAATAGTCAACGTTAGCGCTTCAAAATTTGGTTTTAGAACTTGAAAAATAACTCAAATTTTAAGAGCTGAATACTTCAGTTTAAAGAAACTTCCTGCACAGTAAACATGAGTTTTATTTTAATATAGATATCTCCGCTCTGTTTAATGGAGATGTTGCTTGAGGTGGTTTTACATGTTTGTTATCAAAAGCCTCAGGGTTTAATTACATGATTGACTTCAGCAAACAGAAGTTATAGAACCTCGACTGCATCTGCCTGATGACAGTAAGTCATGTAGCTGCAGAGAGCAGGCTCTCTATAGAAGTCATGCTGTCACTTTATTTTAGACCCATGGGGTTTAACTGTCGTTTCTCCCTCAGATAATATCTGCAGCTTTCCATCTGACTGACCCAAACTTCTTTTACAAGCAAGAAGGAGCAGTTACTTGCTGAGCAAATCAGCTGCACACATCATTAGCAGCAGCTTGTGTGTTGGTGCTTACTGTAAGGTTGTTGATGCTTTCAGACAGAGCTTCTATTTGCAACATGGTACCCTCTGTGATCGCCATCTGCAACACACACGACACACACAGTCTAATGAACCCATTAAAAGATCGATTACAGACATGCTTTTAGTGGAACCATGAGTTTTAAAGCTGTGCTGTATAGCAATTAGTACAATTTGCAATCTTGAAAGTATGCAGAGGAGAACTTTTTACTGGCATGAAGTCACCCTCCATGAGGAAACTTAATGCGGGTTGCCATGGTAATGGTCGGCAGCCATCTTGGTCTGCTGGAAGGTGAAGCTGGTGTCATAAAGAGCCATGACAACGGCGTCCAAGATGGTGAGGATGATGATGATGATGATGATGAAAGCAGGTTAGTGGTTGATGAGGATTACTCAGGCATGCTCTCCACTGCGGCTCCACACAGCAAAGTTTAATTCTTTATATTTTCCATATCTTTTGTCCAAAAGTGAAAAGAAAGATTGTAACCACATGTTCTTTACCTTTGAGATTTGGAAGAGAGTTTATTTAAAAATATACACGATGCTCCATGAAGAAAAGACATGGCTCCTATTCACTGTTTTTAAAAAATATATCAAAATAAATGTATGAAAACATAAAGTTATGTTAAAGCTTTACATGTCGACTTCTGCTTTGGCATTTCTGCCTTTAGAGTATAAAGAAGAAATCCATTTAACACACATATGATTTTGTTTATTAAATGTTTCGATAAATCTTTTTTTTACATTATCAAGAGCACAAAGCTTCCTGAAGAGGAGCAGGGTTTTCTTAACTATAAAAATACTATTACAGCAATACTGTAAATATGAAAATAACAGTACAAAATCATCACCTCATGTTCAAACATGCTATATCATCCTTTCTTCTGCAATAACATAAATATTAAATAAAAACCCTCCTTAATAAGATGCAAATATTGCACAAGTTCATCTCAACCATGAGACAGAACTCTTTTAAAATGGAAAATCAAAGACTGACACGCATATAAAATCCTCTAATGATTTTGCACAAATGTTAGAACAAATATTTAATACTGTACAACAACAGGTATCCATATTTGACTGTATGGATCAAAGGAAGTGATGTCACAGGAAGTGGAGTCCAGAGAGAGGCTGTGTTCTCTCATGATAACTTAGATCATGGCACAGGTTTGAGGTCGGGTCAGTTAAACATCTGACAGGAATCACAATTAAAATACTTCATGTGTTTAGATTCACGTTCTCAGTACACCCTTCATGACCAGCAGCAGTGACTGACAGAAGGGTTATCGAGGCGTCTCTGAATCTTTTCACTCATAAGGCACGGGGTGGGGCTGATGAGCGGGGTTTAGAGGAGCAGGGAGAGGATGTGCTGAAGGATTATGGGTCACAAGCAAAGGAAGCAGAGTAGTAGCAGAGCCCATTGGCTTATGGGAAGCGTGTCAACACAGTATTGCCATAATGTTCTTGAAGCTGTTGTCATGGAGATGGATCGGCTCTGCTGTCATCGTGCCCCACCTGGTCTCTGGGGCGGTCGGGCTCTCGGTCCAGAATGGGACTCAGGCCTCTAAAGCCAGCGTACGGCCGAACCTGTACACCGTTAGCCGCAGACTGTCCTGACTGTGGCGAGGACGACTGGATGGGACAAACGTAGTCTGTGGACTCATCCGGCCTTCTCCTCCTGAGGTGAGTCAAGTTAGACAGACCCAACTTCTTCGGCTGCAATGATAAGAAATAAAAAAGGGAAGGGTGTGACTTGTTAAAATGATAAATAGAAACACAGCTCACTGGATTGAAAATAAATGATCAACTGTTCTTGGTCCCACATCTTTGCTGTTTACTGGATCAGTCTTGTGGACTGCATTCACTGCTGTTGTGGCATAGTGGAGCTTTTATCAGCTTTAGAACAGTGTTGTGGTCGAGTCACCAGACCTCAAGTCCCATTCAAGCCTTGAGTTCCCAGTGCTCAAGTCCAAGTCGAGTCCGAGTCATCGAAGAAGAATCAGAGTCGGAGTGGAGTGCCCATTACCTGAGTCTCACTACGAGTCTAATCCTTAAGCTGAGCCGTTAGAAGATAAGCTTCACTTCTCCACTTTCATTCATTAATTTATTCAATCAATCAATTCAATCAATTTTTATTTGTATAGCGTCAACTCATAACAAGTGTTATCTCGAGACACTTTACAAAAATCAGGTAAAAGACCTTACTCTTTGTTATGTTAAAAAAATCAGGTAAAAGACCTTACTCATTGTTATGTTACAAAAATCAGGTAAAAGACCTTACTCATTGTTATGTTACAAAAATCAGGTAAAAGACCTTACTTATTGTTATGTTACAAAAAGCAGATAAAAGACCTTACTTATTGTTATGTTACAAAGATCCGGCCTATCCATCATGAGCACTTTAGCAAAGCAGCAAAAGTTACAGTGGTAAGAAAAAACTGTCTTATTAAAAGGTAGAAATCTTCAGCCGGATCCCCGACTCATGATGAAACAGCCTTCACAGGCCTAGACTGCACCAGGTTTGGAAGGGGATAGGGGGAGAGATGGGATAAAATGCAGGAAGAGGGATAGGGAGCAACCGGGTGGGGTATTGAATTATATTCAATTCTTCTAAGCTGAGCTTTAATCCTCCATTATCTGTAAGAATTCTTGTTTATATGTAGCTAGGTATGTGTGTGTGGAGGCTGATCTTGTTAATCACAGAGCCAAACTCTCATTTATTATAAATTATGTTGTCCAAGTCTAAGTCCGAGTCATCAATGGGTGAGTCAAAGTGGAGTCATGACTCGAGTCAAAGTCCTGGGCTGAAGTATTAAAACACTGCTTTAGAGTGAGATGATTCTCTTCTCTCAATGTTGGAGAATAGTTCATCAGGTGAACAGCATGTTGCTCAGTTCCTGCCCAGAGTATATGAAGCCATCTGTTTCCCCTAACAATGATAAACAGGACAAGTGATAGAATAAGTTGGTTTGTTGTCTCTTCTAAACATCACATTTGTTGTATGTAGTATAGATGCTTTAGTCTTGCTCTCAATGCATTTGAGTAAGAAGTGATACCAGGCAACAGCCAGAAAGCAGCTTATAGAAATGTGTCCACAGCATGTTTGCTCCTGCTGACTAAAGCCACTGTGAGGTTCTCACAAAGCACTTTACCATACTCACAAACTCACTGAGAGAATATTTTTAAGATCCACAGTTTTTTTAAGACTTCCTTGAATTTCTTTTCCTCACAATCATCCACAAATGTATGAACAAGTCACAGAGTAGCTTCAGAAAATACAGCCCTAAGAAGAGTCCAAGGTCATGAATGGGTCATTAGAGAGTGTGCAGTGTGATTCAGGATGGATTATTCTTCCATTTCTCATCCTCAGAGCACAGAGGGACTTAGAGCGGGGCTGCCTCTGAGAGGAGGAGCAGAGCTGTCTGGGTTTTCTCTGCTCTCACATTCTTAAACACATAGAAAGGCTCAGAGCTTAAAGTGAGCTGACACACCGGGGTTTCACCTCAGATTAAGGTGCTTTCTCTCATCTATATGCACGACGCAGCACTGTAGCTGTATGTGTCCTCTTTGCAGCATTGTTGCCTGTGAGTTCTTCCTTTTCTATCTGAACCTGCATATTGATGTCTGTGCTTGTAACGTCTTACCTTGACTTTAGCTGTTATACTGAGCGGTGTGTACCCCGGTGCCTCCATGTACTCCCTCTTCTCCTGCTGAGCTTGTACTCCCACCAGGTTGTTGAAGTTGGTGGCTAAATGGCGTCTCAGCAGTGTTTTCTGAGTAGGGATGTTCAGCAGCATGGCCATCGTGTCCGAGTTGAACCGAGGCTCCAGTATCTATGCGGAAACACAAGATGCTTTCTTTATTGTTTTTATTAAACCTGCAGATTCTTTTTATTGTTAATCAATCCAGGAACCTAAAGATCTTTAAGTTAACGTCATAAAGTAAAACCACACCTCCAATTACCTGACAGCCTACTTAACACCTGGTCACCTGACCACACCCCGTTTGTCTCAGATCCTTCTACCCACCCTCCCTTCCCTCCTTCTCATCCATTCACCCTCCTTTCTCATCCCTTCCCTCCTTCCTCATCCCTTCCCTCCCTCCCCCCTCATCCCTTCCCTCCTTCCTCATCCATTCACACTCCTTCCTCATCCCTTCCCTCCTACTCCCTCATCCCTTCCCTCCTTCCTCATCCCTTCCCTCCTTCCTCATCCATTCACACTCCTTCCTCATCCCTTCCCTCCTTCCTCATCCATTCACACTCCTTCCTCATCCCGTCCCTCCCCCCTCATCCCTTCCCTCCTTCCTCATCCCTTCCCATCCATCTCGACACACACCTCTCCCTCGTCTCTCTCATGTCAGGTACAGTCTGGGGCTGTAATCAGTTCGGGTAGATCCATACCCGAGACGGAACCCCCACTCTGAGTCTCTCGCTCGCCCGATCAACCTCCCAGACCAGCCTGAAAGACGACGGCCATCTCACACCTACACCCCTCTCATACACATACATCTGTCAATATATCTTACAATTCACATTAAATGTTCAAACTAATACTGTTGTGGCGTGGTCCTTGCTAGTGAACAAAAAGTAGTTATTTTTACATTTAAGAAGCTGCACCAGCAAATATGTGACATCTTTGCTCCTAAAGGATTAATTTATTGATAATCTAAAGAGATGGAAATTGTCTTATTACTCACTATCAGCCCTCCATGAACACCACTGCCTCTCAGGTTTGGTGCGTACTCTGCCAGATCCACAGATCTCAGCCACTCCATGACTCTGTGGTTGGACCACTGGACCACCTCGCTGGGAGAGAACTGGTTCTGGAAAAGAGGTGCATACACACACACATGCACACACACACACTTAAACCATCTGATAGTTTGGAACATGTTTGGAATTCGGAAAATGTTTTTTATTGTGTCTTAGTATGAAGACATGTTGGATTATACACCAACAGAATGTTTCTTACAAAATAAATACAGAGTTTCATTTTGTGTGGAAAGAGCAAAAGTAGATAAACTCACACACACATCTCCTGTGCTTACCTCATTGTTGGGCCTGCGTTTGAGGCAGTTAGGGTGGAACTTGTTGACATGGAGAACATGAATGGCACACTTGATGCTGAGGTGATGCAGCTGGCTGGTTACTTTTAGGACTAACAAGTCATTCTGAGATGTGGAGAAGACAGAGAGGTGAGGGCCATGACATTAAGAGATAAAGAAAGTGTCTGCATATTTAGTCCTTTCAATTAGAATATTTATCCTGAAAAGTACAGCTTCCTTATTGCTTTACTTGTCTGGCGTTGAATAAACCCTATCTGAACTTTAAAACACATCATCGATTATTACTCACCACAGTCAGATACTGCAGCATCTGCCCATCCACCCTCCCATCATTAAACTGGTCCTTGTACTGAGGGAGGCCGATGTCATCCAGCCAACCTTTGGAACAGAAAAAAAAATACAGATTTTATACAGGATTAAAGCTCTGTCTGTTAATGTTTCTCTTTCAGAACGTACGAGTGACCCAGATGTAGTCTAGCTCTGCAGACTTCTCAGGATGCTTGCTGCTGAGCGTCTTGATGGCGAGCTGAAGCTTCTTCCTGTGGAGCGTGTTCTTCATTGCCAGCTCCTGAAGGAGTCAAAGTGAGAGAACAGACTTGCTTCATTTTTTTAAAAAGATTCTTTCATCTTAC
Organism: Labrus mixtus; assembly: GCF_963584025.1. NCBI lineage: Eukaryota > Metazoa > Chordata > Actinopteri > Labriformes > Labridae > Labrus > Labrus mixtus. The sequence goes on from NC_083615.1 coordinate 29,953,663, forward strand.
AGATTACATTACAGGTTCACCTGAGAGTGAGAAACACATTGATGATGAGGGACAGAAAAGGTTTGTCACAGTGTGGAAGGCAAAACTAACAAGCAGGTTGAGAAGTGATGACAGGCGTTGCTGAATACCAAATAGACAGACACACAGCTACACCGAACAGACAGGTGGAACTGAAGAACATCAATGGAAAATGATCATGTCAGGTAAAACTGATAAAAAGATATATACCTAACCTGCATCATCTATGAAACATTCTTCATACAGAGTAGTTGGTGTCTATGTGTGTGTGTGTGTGTGTGTGTGTGTATGTGTGTGTGTGTGTGTTTGTGTGTGTGTGTATGTGTGTGTATGTACCCTCTCCAGGTCCGGCAGGCTGGCAGACTGCAGAGTCTGACCACTGGTGACCCAGTGGTGAGCGAGTATGCTGTACTGGCCGAGTCCCATTTCCTCCAGCCAGTCACACACCTGCTCTGTGCTCCACTTAGAAAAAGGCATCTTAATGTCTCTAAAAAAAGAGAGACAGAAACATGTTTTAAATGAGAGTTTGATTTTATAAAGGTGGGCTCTGGATCATTTTGAAGTCATGTGTAAAAGAAAAAGCCAACATTTGGTTCTGTTACTGTTAAAAATGTGAAATTGTGGCTGTGGTCCCTCAGTGTCTAGATGTTTTGTTTGCTTATAAAGTCTTTTCCTGAGGTTTCTTTGAAGCTCCTGTTCAAAGTTTGAAGCTGGTTATGAAACATACTGAAATACAAATATACAAAAACAAATTAACAAGTGTAATTATTGTTATTATTATTATTTTAACTTATTGTTTGGGCCTTTTTGCATTAATTAGATGAGGAGAGAAATGTTGGGAGGAGAGCGTAGGGGATGACATGCAGCAAAAGCCAGAGGTCGGATTCAAACCCACAGCCGCAGCCTCTGTACATGGGGCGGGACATAACCGCTAGGCCATCAGCACTACAGTTTAATTACTTCTATATACTTATTTTCAATGCATTTAATGACGGCTGCGGTGAAGGTATCACATGAGTGTGATTAACTCAGACGTCATCAGTTAACACCTCTTGCACATGTACAGGAAACAAATCAGCGACTAGAGGTACTACTTTGTCCACACTGGGCGCCAAAATAGAAACAGAAAGTTCCTCAGAGGAGCTTTAAATTATTCATATCTATACAATCATTTAATGTATGTAAGTTATACATGTTATTAGAGGTGTAAAACTCGTATAAGGTATAGTATCAAGATATTTTGTGTGGCGATACTACAGTATATTGTCTCATGGCGGCCAAGTATCGACATTTTAGATATGATATTTTAACTGCTCAAGGGGTTGCACAATTCATTTTGAACAAGTTGCATTCTTAAAGGCTTTATATGCTAATGCTAGCGATCTTTATTATGCTTGTATCGTCACACTGCATGTAAATTTACCTGAAATGAGCGTGATCTAGAAACACAGTTAAGCAGTGAGTACAGTATGTTATTCTTCTTTTCTCTAGTCCCTCAATTAAACAACTTTTATACACGAGGGGAGGAGTCAGCCGGCCGTCCGGGCGATGTAAACAAAGTGAAGATAGGACTCTGAAAACTCTGAAAACATCACAGACAGTGGGACTCGGGTGTTACACCCATTGTAGACAGTCATGACTCACAGAGTTATTTTCAGAGGATATACTTGATTTATATTACATTTAAGTGTGGAAAATCATATATTAAGACCTTAAGAATTCATGTTAAAGTTCAGTCAGACTAAAATACAAATAAAAAGACTGAAGTGAGATGAACTGACAAAACGGTTCTTGATTTAGTTTAGTGTAGTGGACATAATATGCAGTTAAAAAGCTTAATAGCAATATATTGTATGGCAATTCTCAGCATATCGCAAAATGTTAAGAATTGTATCGTGTCTCGAGTATCCCGATAATATCGTATCGTGGGGACTCCCACCTCTACATGTTATGCTTTTGCTTCAACTAAAACAAGATTCTGCCAAAAACATTCATTCTTACAGGTTTGAGCTCTATGTACAAGGTATCACAATCTACATTACATCACATGAAGGGAAGTGCACAGTTTAGGCTGTCAAAGCTCTTGTACATTCTCATTGTGTTTTAAAGAGATATAAGATCAGAGCCGTTGGTTTGGCCATTCAGTTGCTAGAATAAGAGCTTAGCAGGAATCGGAAACATATCTTTTGTAGAGTGTCTATCCGCCTGGCCCTTTGAGATTTTTTGCACACCAGGATGTGAAAATATGAAGTATGTGTGTGAGTATAGCTGTCTCTTTGTACCGTGTGTGTCCTGAACGGGCCAGTCTTGGTCCAGCTGTAGCTCTGAAGCCTCCCCTCTTGAACTCTCCGAGCTCGGGGTCATGACCCTGGGAGGGACTACCTGACTGGCTGCGACGGATCCTGTGGACAGACACAACACTGAAGAATGAAGTTCATGTTGTTAATGTTAGAATTCTGTGCAGCACGTTTCCAAATGTTGATCTTTAAATCTTACTTTCCCCAGAGTTTCTTAATGCCTCTGTGATTCTTGCGGTGTTCTGGTGAGACCGGGGACTGCTGTCCTGAGTCCACTCCAGAGGACAGAGGGGACTGGTCTGAGAGAACACTCTCCCCCAGCTTCTCTGGACGCTCTGCTTGAAACAAAGAGAGGAATACTTTCACTGATGCACAGGTTCAGCTAAGTGTGGAGAAATGATAGAGCCGAGTAAATCTGTGTGTGTGACACCAAATCAAAGTAAGAAGCAGCGCTTTAGATCAGGTTTTTAGATTTAGACGTGTTTCTGAACACATATGTTGTACAAGGCTAATCATGAATATATAGCTTCTATGATTTTAAAGCTGCACTAAACAGTGAATCAAATATCTTTTCCATTGTAAAAAGGGGTTTTGTTAAGACATATTGATAAAGTTTGTTTTGAGTTTTGCTCTTCTAGTGAGATGACCTGAACTCTGCTCAATACTTGTCAGCCCCCGAACAGCAGACAGTCAACATTAAAGATAAGAAGTTTAAGATATACTCCTCATGAGTTGTTGGAGACAAATCAGAGTGGGAAAATATAAATATTGGATGAGCTGGAAAGGAAAACATTTTATAAAGGCTGATGTTGCTAATGTGCGATGGACTTGTTAATATGCAAATAGAGTATGTCTTTTCTTTTTTCATCTGCTTATTGTCTGAATAAATCAGCAAGTGCAGATGCAACAATTTCCTTATTGAGTTGCAGATCAGTAGAAATACATTTTAAGAAGCAACTGCTGACCTGTCCCAGTCTCATAGTGTCATAGAATTATACTTTATTATTTAGAGAAAACAGTTTTCATTCTCTAAGCATTTAAACTGCAATAAATCATACATTATAAACTATAATAAAGACTACAAGGAATCATCTGCTGCCTTTACACACGGGGTAAGTTCTATTATTTACACATCTCATGCCACGCTCGCTGATCGAGACAGGATGGTAGCAGAGTTACACACTGCGCTTCAGACCCGATACCCACCAACATCATAGAGCTCGTGTTTCCCAGGTGATCCTGAGGCAGAGGAGGTTAGTGAAGTGAGAAGAGAGCCAAGAAGACAGAGAGCAGAAACAGGCGTTAGTTACAGCCTCTGTGTATCTAAATTAAGTGTTTTATACATGTCAAATGTGTAAAGGAGCAACATGCATATTAACAAGCCTCAGGCTGCTGGAGAAACTTAGACAGGATTAAGTCTGCTTTGTTCAAACATTGTCAACAGATATCAAGACTAAGTGGCTCTTTGTTAGCCTTTACAAGCTACATATGAGAAGAAGTCGCCTGAATGAGGTCATCCCACACCTATTTTTTTTTTTTTCTTCTTAAACCTGAAACACCCTCTTTAAGGCCCCGGCCAGGCTGAAGTTTAACCAAGGCGGTGCCAGAACAAACACCTCATCACATCAGTAAATAATTCTGTATTATCAAGTGCATCATTTGACACCTGTGCTTTGAACACTTGCTCTTCTTCATCTTTCTCAGCTGCATGTGCTGAGCCTCAGATAGTCAGAGAGTAAGTGCTGCAGAAGGCAATGAGAGCCAAAAGGGGGGGGGGGGGGTGTCAGGTTGCATCCTTGTTTGTTTACTTTTGATGTCTAAGCTCATTGAAGCGCACACATCCTTAAGCTTGCACTCCTCGCCCTCTCAGTCTCTGATAGGCCTCCTGCTTTAAGCTCTGGATAAGTGTGGGATGATACATGGGTGGCTGTGTGCTTATATGCCTGTTTGCTTTAAGAGTTTGTGAGTATCAGGGAGTGCTGATGCGAGAAAGTCAGGCATTATCTTTCGACAGCTCTCTGAGTCATGAGGGAGTCCTAATAATCCCGGCTTTGGAGTAGCTTGATCCTTGGTCAAAACAGTTACTCACACTGACTCTGCTCACCTCGGAGGTTTGGGCAGTGACAGGGACACTCGTGTTTTATTTGCAGGAAAGCTGCTGTGAATATTGTGTTTGTCAGAAGAAACTTGTTTATGTGACCTTAGAGTCGGAGCAAAACAACATTAGCAGAGTGACTCAGTCCTTCTGAAAGGGTATATATCCTGTGATGACATTTGGATTTCTGTGTGAGCATACAGTACCTAAAGCCGGAGCACTGGCACTCCTGCAGCGAACTGCAGCCAGAGCACAAACAGAGAAAAGAGCAATCCAGCAGCAAAGCAGACGAGAGGGGGAGAGAGAGGGAGGAAGGGCACAGAGAACCAAGCAGTTGAAGCAAAGTTAGATGGAAAAGGATTATTATTGTATTGGGTTATTAGCTTCATTAAAGGTTCACTTAGAGACATACATTACATTTTCCATGCAAACAGTTTCAGTTTGAGTCTAAATGCCAGAAGTGAGTGGATGTTCATTTATGAGGGAAACAGCAGCAAAGGAATGTGTCTTTGTGGTCTCGTGCATATATTCATATTTGTTATCCTACAACTTTCTAATTTGATTTGAGATGTTTTCTGGGAGCTAAATGATCCCTCTATATTCCCCTTTCTCTGCAAAGGTGGTCGGGAAGATGGCTCACACGAGTCTGGTCCTACTGAAGTTTTCAGCCTGCTTGAAGTGTGCAAAGTGCCTGTCTCTGTGAATCCTATTATAAAGAGTATGATCTAGACCTGCACTTTATGTTAGATGTAATAGGATAACTTTTGTTAGGATTTGGGGTTATTTAACTGATTTATTATTCAGCTGGTGTCAGAATGTACTCTTACCACGAGTAAAATCTGCATGTTCTGCCCTTTTTAATTGTCATTCACAACAAAGATTGACTTCTAATTAAAGTTTGTCAAAACACAAACAAGAGTACCCAACATACTGGGTTTTATTATTATAACTCTTAATTTTTCAAAGGTCAAAGGTCAATGGTTTCTTTAATGTCCCCACAGGGAAATCTGTCTGCAGAAAAACACAATACATAGACAACACTAATAAATAATCCAACTAACATTATGTGTACATAAAACATGAAACATGTATTATTGTCTGGTGGCAGGAATCTGTTCAACTGTTACTTTCAGAAGATCTCCTGGTTATAAATGTTATGTTATTTCAATGAGGTCATGAACTAAATGAATTTTATACTCAGTTCACCTGGTCTGAGATCAGTTGTAAAGTGTGTGAACCATCACCTTAACATGACAACATTACCGGTTTGAGCAGCACGGTAACTCAGAGATGATCAAATTCTTGCAGTCTGGGAATGGCCTGAGAAAAGTCCCACTGACACACATAGAAGCCTTATATTCACAAATGCAAATAGAAACTGGCCAGATGATGATTTGGAGAATTGAATGCCCCTTCTCTTTAGTATTGAGCACTGTTGTCATTTTATCATGTTTTGTCCTGTCCTGTTGTTTGTATGTAAAAGGAGGCTGACTCACTCAGTGTAATCAAATCTACATAAAGCACAAATAAAGTTACCGTACCTCACCATTTTACACATTCATCTCAGCTGTTCATTATCCATGAATAGATTTCTGTTTCCTGTGTTCTCTAACATGATAAAGAGTAGACCTGCATTGAGATAACATTTGTTATGAATTGGCGCTGTACAAATAAAGATGATTGATTGTATTTGGCAAACCCAAGTTAATTTAGAGTAAGAGATTTGACTTCTTTAATCAAACCACTATGTCTCTCCCTTTGGCAAATTATCCAAGATTGTACAAGGTTTTCTTATTACAGCACTAACAGAAACTCCTGCGTTCAAGAAATTTGTTGAACTCAACAAGTTTTCTTTAATACGCTGAAAGTGCCACTTAAAAATGAATGTGCTCACACATAATAATAAGAATAATAATAATAATAATAACAATCATAATGATAAATTAGATTTATATAGCACTTTTCTAAATACTCAAAAAACAAAGCAAAAACTAAGAGAACAATACAACACAGAAGTAGTGTCGAGGGAAGAGGATGAGAGTCAGTGGTTGTAGGCGGTGATGAAAAGGTGAGTTTTGAGGGATTTCTTGTAGGAAGTGAGTGTGGGGGAGTCTCTGATGTTTTTAGGGAGAGAGTTCCAGAGGATGGGAGCAGCAATGGAGAACTTAATCCACTTATTACACATAATAAATATATTTTTCTGTTAGTGTATTTTATTGAAACAATTAGCCATCAGAAATACTAATCCAGATAGTGAGTGTGCCAGGAGCAGCAGATGATATACATCAGGTTTAAAGTGCTGTAGAAACTCACCGAGTCTGTGTTCCTGGTCGTGGTTAGGGACAGGAGAGAGCTGGACGGGTGATAAATACTGATCGTCCTCCTCTCCGTCACCGTTCAGCTCAGCCCTCAGTTTGCTCCTTTTACTCAGCTTCCCAGGCAGAGTCTGGTACTTACTCAGCTCCATGTGTGGACTCTGCAGAGTACATCAAATTAAAACAACTGTAACCTTTTTGTGAGTGGTGTGCAGACTCTGAACAATGTATGAAAGCAAGACTATCTGTTACTTTTTCTGTGTGTTCTCCTCAAAACTTCCAGTAAAACTACCAAGATTTATTCCTTTAATTCAAGTGGGACACATTGTTCTCCCTATGGGAACTCAGAGCTTAAATACACTGAAACTGAGTGCTTTTAGAGATGTATATTATAGTATTTCATGTTTTATCTGCATGTAAATAAAGCATCATATTTATCTACATAAGGTTAGATGAGAGAGTTTGCTCTTCTACTCTGTTACGTAACACGTGTCCTTTGGAAAGTCTGATATCTGAGCAGGCATCAAAGTCACCGGGGCTCCCAAGAAATAAGAGGAGAAAGGCCAGCAAAAGGAAACAGCTGGGAGGAATCCATGACGCAGAGCACTTCTGACAGCCACTTCAGGTGGGTCTTGGCCCTTTATGTGTGTGTGTGTGTGTGTGTGTGTGTGTGTGTGTGTGTGTGTGTGTGTGTGTATAAACACAGTATGACTATGTGTGTGTCTATGTGTGCAGCATGATCTGTCAAGCTAAGAATATGTGTGTGGATAAGTGTGTGTCTGTGAACGCGTAGGAGTCTTTTTTTTTTCCCCTCAGAGGGAAAAATCAAGCCGTGAACTTTGATGTCACACAGAGAACGGGAGCTCAAAGTGCACCCGGAGCATTACATCACTTTGACTTCTATAAAACAGAAAGGCTTACAACATGTTACAAGAGCCATATTTAAGTGTTACCATCAAGCTTGGACCCCCAAAATGATTGAATAGTGTCAGGGGCCAGCATAAGACAAATAACGAGAGGAGGATTTCTTTCCATCCAGAATATTTTTTTTTTATAAGAAAATATTTTGAGATAATTCCTAATATGCACAAAGTGAATACAATAAATGTAAATCTCCCTCTGCTCATTTATTTTTTTGTATAACTGAATATTTTAACTGCAATTAAATAAGCCAAATAATGTCCCATTAATCCTTGCATACCACATGCATGCATGCAAGCTTTGCTAAAGTAACAGAAGAAAAACAGAATACTGAACACTGAATTCAAAACAAGTGGACCCCTCCCCTTCTAAACTGAGAACAATAATGCACACGTGTAGAAAGTGTTTGTGGTTTTTTTCCGGGGGTTTAGAGAAAGGTTAGGTTGTATTAGGTTATAGAGAAGATCAGTACCTCTGCCCCTACGTCTGATTCTGTTTCTACTGGCTGGATCTGTACAGCCTATAGCCGAGACAGACAACGGAGAGAAGAGAGAACAAACACACACAAACACACACATACATCCCAGAATTAGCAGGTTAGCACTCACTCACCAGATTAAAGAACATCAGAGTTTATTTGGGGGAAAAACAAAGTTAGCATGCATGTTAATCAGCAACAGCAGATGAAGCATTTTGAATGACATTATATTTATATTTGTATTCGATGACAGTAATAAGAAAAACCAAAAGATATGATATTTGCATCAACAAACCTTCTGTAAGGATCCACTCTGCAGCTCTTCCAGACTGCTGGAGAGCAACCTGCGCTGATGCCTGAGGAATAAAGGAGTGTAGAATTACAAAAAGAGGAAAGGCTCTGCCCTCATAGAGTCTGCACCGTGTTGAGGACAGCTCACACTTTAATGCAACTGAAGTCACCAAAAAGAAAAGACAAACATGTATTTACCACGAGCCATTAAAGAAGCTTGGATCCCCAGCAGACACCAGGGATATGTCCAAAGGGTTCTGCATACTACAACACAAACAAAGGGTTAAGTGATCAAGTCACAACATGTGTTTGTGTGTATGTTCCTGTGCTTTTAAAAGAGAATACCTAAAGTCCAGCTCTCTCTGGTACGGAGACGAGGATAACATAAGTGGAGAAGATCCTCTGGATGATATCTGTGAATAGACAAAACACATTTGTTTCTTTAAAGTTCTTTAGGTAATGACTCTGTGTGTTTTTGGGAAAGAGATTTCTGGGACTGAATCTGGAGTGAGGATTGTTGTAAAAAAAAGAGATTTCACACATTATCATCTTACCTCTGACCTGAGGATATCAGAGTGTGCTTTGTGTGTGATGGCTCTGAGTCCCAAACTACCGCTCAGCTCCTCTTCACTACTCCCTGGTTGGTAGAAAAAACAGAACAGGGACAAAAAGGTGACTGGACTGGTCTGTCACCTTTCTAAAAAAATAATTTCAGGAAATTGGAAGCTTCCAAAGGCAACTGGACTTGGAGGGACGTGGATCTTCATCCACGTCCTGTTGCCTTTGGATCAACCTTCAAATGTACCATGACCTGGATGACCGAGAACCGACACAGACAAAGAAAAGGATGTCATTCTTACCCTGTGTGAGTGCCATGACATCCCTCATCTTTCTGTACTGACCAAGTAGAACGGTCAGCTCCTCAATACGTCTGTCCTGTTTGCAGGAAAATATAAAACAAATAAAAACAAGGTACCTTTTTCTATCTGAACAGATCTCCAGCTGTTCAGTAAAGGAAACTTTAATTTACCTTTTCATCATTTGAAGCTAACAAAGACTCCATCCCGACCTTTAACCTCTGGTATTCTTGGTCTAACAAAGAAAAAAGAAAGTTATGAAATGTATTCACTTGGACTCACGGTAACTTCATGTCTTGTTCATTTAGGGAATCTGATGGTTGCCTGATGTAATGTTGGCGACAGTCATGACATCCATGCTAATATGAATAAACAAGCAAAACAAACACACACTGACAGCGTGACTGTGCAGACACCATAACCTGGGACAAAGCCTGCAGCTCATGATGCTTTGAACTGTGTTAAATAAAACAATGACCATCTTCTTATGTACATCAAATACCAAATGTATACAGATAAGACTTTAACAAACAAACACAACACAAACCTATGCCTGATGTCATTCAATATCCTTTCAAACACAAATACTTATCTTAAAGGGTAAATTCTCATTTTACACATGAAGGTCAAAGAAAACTATTTAAAATTATAATACAAGCTGTAAAAAGAGCTTCTCTAGGTCTGGAACAATTAATCCATTATGTCCTTGTCTTGTCATTTATGTTATTATAGCCAAAGCATAGATTACAATATTTCAAAGAAAAAACTAAATACATTTTATCATGTAGGAAAGGCAAAATGATGATATTTGATGCATTGTGGGAAATGTTAGGTAGCAGTATTTCTTTAGCTTGACCAATATTTTAGGACTTAATGTCAGGATATGTTGGCTTGTGAAGCATCAATTTTACTCACCATAATCTTAACTCTATCTCTGTAAAGTCCACCCTTACTCTTTTAGAAGATTGCAATCATGAAAAAAAGCTAAAATGTTTGCCAACACTGACGTACATAGAGGTTTAAACAAGCTGATATCACAGCCACTGAGAATTCTTAATTGTGACTGGCTAAAAGTAATAATAACCAGGAAGTTTAACCCAACACCTAATGTATGACGAAGGTTTATATTTGCATGTTGCACCATTATAAAACTGCAGATAAAGACAGCATCGCTTTGGCTACAAAGCTTGGAGCTAGTGCAGCATGTATACCTAAAAAAAACCTGTTAATATTAAAGCATGAGAGGATTTCTAAATGAAGTTAGCTACACTACAGCTGGTAAGGTAGAGAGGATTATAGAGCGTCCGACTGTTTTTTTAATGTGTCTGTAACAGAGGGATGCTGCCTGAGTGAGAGAGAGCACCAACATTATCTCACCTGGAGACAACATTTCAATAACATCAATGAAAGGATCTGGAGCTGTTTGATGATGAAGAGCCAAACCCTACATTTGTTTTTCTACAGATTCCAAAAATCCTGGTATTTATAATACTTGACGCAAAACATAAAATTAGCTTTTTAAGAACAGAATGACTTGATTTTATTTCACATCATGGTAATCATGGTTTCAAGTAGCTATGGTATAATCACAATAATACCCTTTAAGTATTTATATGACATGTTGCTCTGCTAGCCAGAGGTTTTGAAAGGATGTTGAGTCTTATAACACTTTTGTCAAGTGAAGCTGGAATGTTAAATACAACCAACACAAACTGAAAGTGACGCTGTAGTCCGATTTTAAACCAAACATTCTGCTTCCCAAAGAAGAGAGACCCATTATCTTTAACAAAGGAAGTTAGCACTTACAGTTTTGATGCTGCATATTTGTTAAGATTTAAGACAGAATCAGAGAATCAGAGAGTTACACATCTTGAGACAAGAAAACAGGAGAATATATTTCTATATTTAAATATTAAGAGCAGGGAAGTTTGGTTGAAAATTGGACCCAAAAGGACAGCCCACCATGCCTTACATTTGTTAATCAGATGCTTGATATACACCTCCTCTACAGCAGAGGCCAGCAGAGAGTCAAAGGAGTTAAGTATTCAGCAGAGGAGAGAGGGACATGTTGATTAGATGTTACAGTAATCAGAGTTGACAGACATGCATATCGCTGGCTCGCACACATCCGCACTGACACATTTAAATCTAAAGTGACTGGTCTGACTGTCAGCTGCGTGTACCTCTCTCTGCGTTGTCATTGGCTGTGCCACCTCTGGTCAGCAGCTGGGTCTGCAGGCATTCGATTTCAGTGTCTTTGGATGAAAGGATCTGCTGGAGCTCTGCGATTTCTGCCTGTGGAGGAAGACAGAGGATGCATCTGATATGTCAGTCTTCCAGGTCACTGGATATCTACAAGTGGAAAAGGGGTTTAGGGGACTGGCAGAGTTCTCTAGATAAGCAGAATATTAGTTCTGGTTTACTGGATGATGAGTCTCAGAATGTAGACTTTGTATGCATGTTGATGTTGCATGCCACATGTACATTTAAAAATAAAAGAGGTGGGGATTTTAGTCAAACCATTTGTTTTGATTTAGAGGGTTTTGTAAGCTGCTGACGATTGGAAGTGTATATTTCAAAACCATAGATCTGTACACCAGGATCACGTGGAGCTGATGTCCATCACCCAAACAAGGAGGGCTAGGTCATCGTGTAATAACTCAGCTTGTTGAGCTACACATTACTACCATGTTGTAAGAAGGATATTGTACAAATTGCCTTCTTTGAGTTTTGGAAAACAGAGTGCTAGATTTATTTTGGACAACCAACCTAATCTCAGTTGTTGATACAAACATTCATAATAAATAAAGAGACACAGCTAGTGAAGTAGCACAGTTGCAACTTGCACACAACAGGTGTCAAACAACAGGTGTGCACACAGTCATGTTTACAATCGCTATAAATTCAAACTTAACACTTCCTGCAGCTGCCTCACAATAAAAGTCTGTGTGCTGAAGTCGCCTTGAAGCCTACCCGAGAGTGAAGAGTTATCAAATCCATATTAGATTTTAATATAACCTAAATTAAATATTTGAGTTTGTTAATGGTAGCACTTTACTGCCTGTTTGGGTTGTCACTGTGATGATTCAGTTTGGGAGCAGACTTGAAGAGAGAGCAGTAAAAACTATATCTAGTAAGGTTTTCACATCTAGAAAAATTCAGGCAGGCTGCTCCTGAAATCTTCCTGACATAACATAAAAAGAACAATGCAGAGGTCGTGTACGAAGCAACAGAGTCCAACACTCTGATGAGAGTTTTTTGAGAGTTTGACCTATTAATAATGTCAACAAAAGAGCAGAGAAGAACATCCTGTTGAGAGAGAGAAAACATAACGGAGCAGTTTCATTATGTCCAAGATTGCATTGTTTGCACACTAAACAGTCTATGGTCATGCCCCTGTCGCAGGATATAAACATCATCACCCCCTCCCAATTGTTTGAGGTGATTTTTTCCTGATGTACATTTGCTCACCCGACTAAGTGTGGAAAATTTTCTAGTTGGCTTTCAGAAAAAATCCTGGGTGAAATGGGATTGCAAAATCTGTCTGTTTGTGTTCACACATGCAGCAAGTATTAGCCTAAATTTTGAACTTCAACAATGAATAGGTGAGAGTAAATGATCCCAGCCAGCAGTGTAGTTAAAGGAGCAATATGTAACTCTGACAGGAAGCGTTTAAAATTGGTACTGTAGTGCAAATTAAAAAATGTGTAGAGATCTGTCTCCCCCCCCTCCTCTTCCAAAGAGTCTGTGCACATGTGGGATGCCATGTGGTGGACACTGAAGCTTCAGTGTTTATCCAGCTCTGCATCTGTCTTCAGACCTCTCTGTGTTCTAACCTCTCTCCATTTTTCAAAAGCATCTCCAAAACTGATCCTAGTTTTACAGTGTTTCTGCTCATGGAGCTTATTAGAAACATGCAGAGGCTTTTTAGGTCATGTAGAATCAGATATATCTGAACAAGTTCGCTTGCCCGCTTCCATCGCTGCAACACCTGTTGGTTTGACCTGATAACTGGTAGACACAGGGGTGTCCAAAGTTGGTGTTTGGACCCAGGCTCAAATTGTTGTAAATGAATGTTTTTAGACAGTTCCTGATGAAATAGCAAACAGGTCAGACTGTTACACACATATAGTGCTCCCTGGGAAATGCAGTTTTTAGATTCATTGTGATTTGAGGACCTGAAATAAGGCAGAAAAGAGTCTGAAAAATGATGAAATGTTGATGTATATACAGGCGCTTTTTCACAGGAAGTGATTTCAATAAATTGTTTAGCTGTCATATGACAAACAGAACCTAAACACAAAGGATCAGGAACAGTGAGGAAATAAAAACTGCAAGCACAGCAAAAGAAAAAAAGAAAGGAGAAGGCGAAGAGGCAACAGGACAACAATGTTGGGGAAGGAGGGGCAGAGGGAGGCAGAGCATTAGCAAAGAGACTAAGTATCTATTCAGTGACTGGGAACAAACGCAGAGAAAAACGAGCGACAAGAGGCAGCAGATGAGGATGAGACAGAGAAAGAGGAGGCACCTGTGCGCCGCGCCAGCGCTCCTCCCAGTGCTGCTTCTCCAGCTGTGTGTGCTCCACAGTCAGCTTGAGGCTGGACAGCTGGGTCATGAGCGACTGGTAACACACATGGAGAGAATAAGAGATGGAGAGCTAGAGAGAGCAGAGACACAGGAAGAGAGTAATGACAGGGGGGGGATTTGGAGTTGAGCGGAAAAAAGGTGAAGAGAGCGAGATGCAGAGAAGGGTTAGTGGAGAGGAAGCAGAGGGGATACAGATTCAGAGTGAAGGAGGGAGAGGAGGAAGGAAGCACTGTAAGCAGAGAAAGCAATGGCAGTTTGACCTCCTTTAAATCAACCAATGACAAATATTATGTCAGAAGACACTTCTTTGTTTATCAAAGGATCTTTAACTCAAAGCATGCTGCTCCTTTTCCTATTCATGACTTTTTTTAATGTTCCAAAAATCTATATGACAAATGAACAGTATGGCATTATGCAATATGAATGCATAGTATTATACTGTAGTATTGCCTCACTTTATGTTCCTGTAATTACTCAGTTTATCCCTCCAGTCATGACATTTCTTCTGAGCTTTGTGTTCCAGCTGAAGGTCAATGGAATGAGTGTTTGAGCCACCACTGACTACATGTATGTTACACAACACAGTTTTTTTCTTAGCGAAATGTTGCTTAGTGCTGTGCTCATGGTGGATTACCTTTGGGGCTTTTTAAAGAATATAATAAAGAGTACAGTCCAGACGTAAAAAAGGAATTCAAAGTGTCTTGAGATAACATTTGTTATGAATCGGCATTACACAAATAAAGACTGCTTGATTGATTGCTTGAGTGAAGCACACAATTTGTTATTTTTATGCAGAATTTTGAAGTAGTGGCAAAGACTGTAGCGATGTCATGGATATGCTCAGTACATTGCACATTACAAACTCTGTCACTTTTCCATCCAGACAGGGTGGGAATCTCTAACACAGATTCAATTAAAACTATACTGTAGTTCTTTTCCAACAGAGGCTAGTTGTAAAACACACAATTTATAATTTACGTGTTACATTCTGTATGTGCAACCAGTTCATAGAGATACCTTTGTGCCTCTCAGTTTCCTCTCATACTGGCCCTTCTCTCCCTCCAGCTCCTCCACTTTGCTCTTCAGTTGCCTCACTTCTTGTATCAAATCCTGCAGCAAAACAAAACACAGCCTCTCTTTAGTGGTCAAACAGTCAAGTGGTTGAGTTCACCTACTGGAAAACCATTCATATTGGTATAACCTAAATCCCAACAAAATGTCAGAGTTGTCAACATCACCCCACTGCACACATGCTTTGTATATATGGGAGAGTATTCAAACATGGGGTTCACATTCAGTGCAGTTATAAAGGTCTGCAGGGCTGGACAGAGCAGTGGTTAATATAAGAAACACCATCCTCCTGAAACTGCGTGCAGTTATCAACAACCAGGAAAAGGATGAACCTCAGGACCCAGATCAAGAGTGACAGCCGAACAAGCTGTACTTCTGCAAGCCGCACATCTCCATAGCCCACAGCATTACATATGATTACAGTTACATGACCCATCCACCTGGTCAGTGTAGGAGGAAACAGACAAAGGTAAACATTGTTAGTTGAGGGAGGAACCATTGTCATGCAAGTAAACCACATCAGATCAAATATAAACCCAAAAGCCTGCTCAGAATACAATTTGAGAGGATTCATTAAGAGAAAATCATGATCGAGGCTGAAATGTGTTTTTACAAATACTTCAAACACTTGAGGGGTTAAGATAGAAAGCTGTTTCTAAGTAGCTATACTCTAGCATCTACAGTATTGTAGGCCATACTCCTTCTTCTTATTACTCACTCGGCTTTAATAACACTGACCCCTCAAAGACATTGAAGTATTTGGAACACCATTCAAAAGTCTCCATATCTGCAAGAACCAGAGTAGTGCAAGACCCCAGAATCCTGCAGTAAACACACAGATACACTACAAGAGAGGCTGTTAGTTTGATTCTGTGGAAAGATCCAAATACCGGGTGGTTTGTGGACTGGTTAAAAGAGGAGAAGGGAAGGAGAGAAGTAATGATGGGGGAGGGAGGGGAAGAATTCATCCATCAAGTCTCCCTACGTGTACAGTCTGTCCTCCATTGTGGATCCGGACATCAGAGCCAGACGGGCTCCGGTCTGAGCCAGCTGACCTGACCTGCGGGCTGTGGCCCTGGGCTTGGCTGCCACTGGGCTCCCCCTGCTGGGACTCCCTCTCCTCCAGGGCTCGTTTCTCCTGGATACGAGTGCTGATCTCCTCCTGAAACTTGCACATCTGCTCCTGGAGCTCACTGATGAAGTTAACCACACACTGGAAGGGATGGAACCATGGAGGACAAATGAAGGGCAGTGAAGGAGATGAAGTGGTGAGAATGAGAAAAGAAGAGGAAGACATACAATAAGTTGTAAGGAGAGGAGAGCAGAGGAGAGGAGAGGAGAGGAGGAACAGACATAAAGTTCTCTGTTAATCTAGTCAGTATTCGGGACGACTAACTGACTAAACAATAAAGAAAACAAACAAAAATGTGATCAACAGATTTTATAGTAATCAATTGCAAAAATGATTCCAGGAGAGAAAATGCTGTTTTCAAGACATTATTGAATTTGTGGATGAGGAGGGGTTAGAATAATCTTATATTAAGAGGAAAAACATGTTGCAGTTAGAACACTTCTGAGGAATCAAAAGTCTGCTTCCCCCTAATAACAAACATGTCAACAAAGAGATATAGGTAGGGCATTGTGAGTGATGACCCGACATGCAGAGGTGCAGGAGAGACAACCTGCAGCGTAAAACTCAGCATGTGTTTTTGACTGAACACGGCATCTTATGTTTTCTCAATGCTTTGTCACACCTTGCAGCTTGTACAGTATCACAGCTTCTGTGATTAGTTTTGTGGAGATGGAGCTAAAGTTTTATGGGGCTTGTTGTTTGTCACACTCAGAAGCTCACAGATCAACATCTTTGTCAGTTTAAAAAAAACTACACAAACTCTTTTGAATGGAACGGTGCACTATTGTTGTTATGATTATTCTTTTACAAAGAACATTCACTGATGTGACCCGTCCTTCAGTGGATCACTGAAAAAGTCTTGTTGTTACAGAAACACCCTGAAACAGGATCAAAACCCAGAAGAGCAACAGATCAGGACAGGAAGAGACGTACTTCAGACAGACAGAGAGTAAACACAGACATCAAGTGACAGAAGAACACACTTTAAATGTGTATGTGAAACATACCATCATGTCTGTAACCTAGAAACTTTCCAGGGCTTATTATGAAACCTTCTTACAGCTTGTTAAATAAATGACAAAGTGCATGGTCAGCCATTGAAACACCTTGTTCCTGAAAAGCTGTTTTAGTGATTCAAAGAGTTCAGCAGACAGCAGTGAGTATGTGTTTGGTGTTGGACTGGTTTCCTGAGGTGAACGTGTTTGGCCCTCAGGAACGCTCAGCATGGATGCCTGTCATTCCTCCTGCCAGCCGACCGGAGCCTTGCAGCTGTTACTCACCACACACACACACACACACACACACACACACACACACACACACACACACACTCACACACACACACACACACACACACACACTCACACACACACACACACACACACACACACACACACACACACACACACACACACACACACACACACACTCACACACACACACAAACACACACACACACTCACACACACACACACACACACACACACACACACACACACACACACACAAACACACACACACACTCACACACACACTCAATTTGCTGACAAAAAATGTAGACGTGTCAGTTGCCATCGTAACGAGAACAAAGACAAACACCACCTCTGTACATCAGTACATCGGATATTTTGGATTTAGGTACAATGCATGTGCATAACATTAGACACTGTATCTTATTACTACACCAACTTAGCATCAACTTGTCAAGGTTTAAACAGCTCTGTTAGACACCAGAGGCACAACTGATTTTGAGTTTTAGTTGTTGAGGCTACCAACAAAGATATACACACCCAGAGAACAGCTGACAATCAGACTAAAGGTAAAGAATATGTGAGGATCAGACCAGTTTGGAAGTTCCCTTGAGTCGTAAAAGATCTGTCAAAGTCTGACTATGAAGAAGAGTACACAAAAAAATGAATATTGTAATTCACACCTAAAAAGAAATGTTAAACTGTAACCAAATATCATCCCTAATTTGTTTTCAAACTTTACTTATTGCACTTGATCCTCCACTTTAGCATGGACGCATATGGTAACAATTAAAGACAGTGGCTGGCTGACATCATGCTCAGGCTTTGGGGAGGCTAATGTTTGTTGGTCAGTAAAGGAAAAACCTGAAAAACTAACAACTTTGTCTTTCATGCCCATTAGCAAATTCTAGCATGGCAACACTATATATAAGAATATATCCACTATACTGCCTATCACTGTGAGACTGATAGCGTGCTGATGTTAGTTATCATTACTGTTAGTAGTTGAAGTACACAAGATACTGGGTCTTGGTACAATAGCCTTTTTTATTTTTTAGATTTTATTTTTGGGCCTTTTGTGCCTTCATTGTAGAGACAGGGCAGTGGACAGAGCAGGAAACCAGGGAGAGAGAGAGAGAGGGGAAAGAAGCCACAGGTAGGACCAGAACCCAGGCAGTGAGGGCCACAGCCTCCATATATGGGGCGCGCTTACTAACCACTACGCTACCTGCGCCATCACCATTTTCAAGACCCATTTTCTCCGCCTCTTCATGGAACTTGATTTTTACTCATTCTCCAACAAAAACAGGATTTTATTTTGAGAACAGTCAAAACACAGAAAGATGTGAAAGCACTACACTGCCTCTGCATTGTCTGATTTAAAGCATCAGTTCAACTGTTAACTCGACTTATTTCTACATTTGAAACTGTTAATGGCTGCCTTTTTAAAGTTCTTGTATGTAAATTCTGGTTTGTGTTAAACTAGTCTCACTGGTTTCAGTCAGCCTTATCTCTTTGCTGATGTGGACCTGCACATGCAAATATAATGTTTTCTGTTGGGTTAGTGTTTTCGTCATGCTCTCACTACCTTACTTTGTCGCAAAAAAGAACAGAAAACTGGCAAATTAAAAAAAAAAAGTTGCTCTGCCTGGCCATGATGGCACAGTACATTACCTGAAGACCGGTAATAATGAGTTTGAAAACATAGTTGTTATCACATTTTTACCATCAAGTCATCAGACCCCAGTGCTTGTTGGTTTTCAGCTCTGTTAGCTCGTCCCTGATTTGTTTCAGAAACCAATTGTATTATGGTAAGGCAATCAACTGCTTAATGTGGTTGAATGTCCAGAAAGTAAATTCAATCTTGGTGTTTTTTTTAAATGTATTTTTGATGATTTCCTTTGATATTTTTATTAGAATATCCCTCAGAACAATATAAGGAGGGCCTATTGTGCCTATCCAGTGTGTGAATAGGGGTGGTTGGACTGACTCATTTTCTCCCTTCCTTTGTCTTTGACTGAGACTCTATTCCTCAAAGTCCTGGTTGGTCTTGGTCTCTATACTCTCTGGACTTGGTTTAGTTGGTCTTGACTACAACACCACGTCACACTACACTAGGTTTTACAATAAACTATTGTGTAGTAGTATGGTCATGGAAGCCAAAACAACAGCACTACAAATATTTATAGTTTACTCATGGCAGATCTTTTTCCTAAACACAGCAGAAACAAGACACTAAAAATGATCAATTCAAGGATTTTACCCATTACAACCTATTTCTTTTAATAGAGTCCTGGACAAAAAGTACTTAAAATAAAACAACCTTCCCTTTTCTGTTTGGATCAGAATCTCAGTTGCATGTTGGCTTTGCAGTGGTAGAAAATGTTACAGGAGGAGACGGATCACATTAAGGATTTCAGAGGCGGTTGTCCCTGACAGTTCCATCCTGCAGGATTTGTAGTGTGAATGTCCTGCATGTTCACTTTGTGTGGTGTGCCTTGCAGGACAGACAACAATATTTCCACAGAACATCCTGTCATTCCTTATCTTTTCATGTGTCCATCACTGTCTCTCAACATGTCCCACCGTTCCCTCTCTTCCATTTCTCCCCGCACCCCTCGGTCCTCTCCCGCATGTCGAGCCTTCTTGTCACCACCTCTCCCTCTCTGTCTACTTCCGCTGATGCTTATCACGCTCCATCTATGTGTGTGTGTGTGTGTGTGTGTGTGTGTGTGTGTGTGTGTGTGTTTCACTGATGGGTGCAGAAAATAGGCCTCTGTGTGTACTGTATGTGTTTTTTTTTTTTTAATCAAAGCAAGACCATTGGTCCTGGATGCTGTCAGAAAATAAAAACCACACACATACAAAGGCACTAATAAAGAGGGATAAAACTAAAGTAGAGTTTGTAACTTGTGGTGCCAGTGTGGAGCAGCTGGGTACAACAATGAACAAAGTCTACACAAAGAAACTACTGAAGACAAGCATGGCAAATCAACCATTGTCTGTCTACTGCTTGTGTGCAGCATTCTTAAGTGTGTGTTTGTGTGTGTGTGTTTGTGTGTGTGTGTGTGTGTGTGTGTGTGTGTGTGTGTGTGTGTGTGTGTGTGTGTGTGTGTGTGTGTGTGTGTGTGTGTGTGTGTGTGTGTTTGTGTGTGTGTGTGTGTGTGTGTGTGTGTGTGTGTGTGTGTGTGTGTGTGTGTGTGTGTGTGTGTGTGAAGTTAGTGAGAAACATATATGTATGTAGCTGTTTGTACTCTCCCTTGCTGTTGTTAACCATAGCAGAAAAGTTGCTGGAGTAAGATGCAGCACCAAGCATTACACTATAAAAAAATTATATTCACAGTATCACAACAACATGCACTGAGCACACACTCACATGTAAATGTGAAGTGGATGCAGCCTCACCCCTGAAAAATTAAGCCAAATCTGCTGAATGCCTTCTTCATTGTGTTTGGTTGTACAAAATATACTTTATAGGGTCACCACTTTTTGATAATTAAATTTGTTTGAAGTCTGATTTGGGCTGGCCAATTAAACTTAAAGAGTATCACAGTTGATTGATTGATTGATTGATTGATTGATTGATTGATTGATTGATTGATTGATTGATTGATTGATTGATTGATTGACAGTGTGGCTTTAAATAACAGAGGGACCTTGCCAACCAAGCTAGCACTAGTATTAGCTCCTAACTTCATGATTGCAAAGCTCAGGATCTTCTCCATCTCTGCCCTTTGTTCACATATGATCATTACAGAGGCATGATGCTGACAGCCAAAACAGCCAACAGCGGACATCCAATCAATGGGTCAGGGTTGCTACATTTATTTATTTCACTCTGTGGTAGTTTGTCTTCTGGTGGAGAACTTTTTAATGCAATCTGAAACATGCCCATTGAGGCAAACAGGCCTAATCTGGAGTGAATGGATGTGGCTTGATCAGGTCTAAATAACAACCAGCCCCCCTACTGTCATCAGACCTGACTCAAATGTGGCTCGAAGAGTAAACCACATTACTTTAGCAATAAAGTAAATATTGTGTTTATGTAGGAAGACAACAGACTTAGAATAAGAACATTTGTTTTCAGGACATTTTAGAGACAATATTCAATTTCAAGGCAAATTAGATTTGACTCAGCATTATTCTATAAATGTCTGCATAACTTTTAGGAGGATGGTTACTTTTTGAGGTGTTGACTTTATTGTTTTATGAAAGCTGTTTATTGTGGCAGGCAGCTCGCTGCAGGGTTGTAACTGTGTGGAGAGGCCAGTTGATGTGATCTGGCTTGTTTCAGAGACTCAGCGCTGGAGCTTAAATCTCATCCAAACACATTTCATTCTTTTCCTCTGCCAGGGGAGTTGAATGGGGTGTGTGATCTTACTATTTGTTTACAATTTGTTTATCTATAGTGACAGATCTGACTAAGATATAGTGTTAAGACAACCTTCCATCAAATTGTTGGATTTTGGATGTCATTTAATTTTTTTTTTACCCTGTGCTGGCAAAGAGTGGAAAAAATCATCTTGTGGATTTGTTGCAGCTAGTGTTCGATGTTGTTAATATTTGGTTTGGCTCAGCGACGGAGGGAAAACTTTGACACCAGACAAATAAATGACCCTAAATAATCCCTTGATTTATTTTCTCTAAATATGTGGTGTTGGACTTTTTTAAATAACAAATGATAAATCACCTCTTAAAGTCATGCATTGTAGGGGGGAAACTTCATCAACTTCTCTTTGGAGACTAAACTTTTAGTGACAAATGTGTTAATGCCATTGATATGCCCAACAAGCAAACCACCAGGAACAAGATTAAAGTATAACATTCCTGACAATCCATTAAAATGCTATCAAGAGACCACATATATATATTATTAAGATAAATTTTACTTCTATTTTGACAGGAAATTTCATGGAGGAACAATGTTTCATATTCAAAAGAGACTGGTTATGAACAAAAGAGACAAACACAAAATCAGACCGGCAGAACTAAACCTATATTTATGCTGTTCAATTCTTCTCTCACAGTAAATGTTACATGAATATAGTGTTACGTATAGTTCTGTAGTGTCGGACGATATTACCCTTCATGATGGCTTTATATGTGATTTTTTGATCCAGCAGATGTCGCCCTTGAGCACCAGCATGAAACCAAAACAACTCGCGGTGCATTGTTGTGTTAGCATGCTAATGCTAGTGCTCTTTATTATGCTTGTATCTTCACACTGCATGTATATTTACGTTATGAGCGTGGTCTAGAAACACAGTTAAGCAGTGAGTACAGTATGTTATTCTTCTTTTCTCTAGTCCCTCAATTAAACAACTTTTATATGTGAGGGGAGGAGTCAGCCGGCCGTCCGGGCGATGTAAACAAAGTGAAGATAGGACTCTGAAAACTCTGAAAACATCACAGACAGTGGGACTCGGGTGTTACACCCATTGTAGACAGTCATGACTCACAGAGTTATTTTCAGAGGATATACTTGATTTCTATTATATTTAAGTGTGAAAAATCACATAGAAAGACTTTAAACAATACTTCAGTGTATTTAGTCAGAATTGTAATACATGCATAAATGTTGTTTGTAATCTCTTCTATAAAACTTGGTTTACATCCCAGAGGTTTGATGATTCAGTTTTTCCATGTGACTGATTCCTGCATTAAAAATCTTGTCATTTATGATCATTAGTTATTCTTACATACTGTTGCTTAAGTTCATGAAAGACCACTAATAAAAACAGACTTCAAAGCAACAAGTGCTATCAACTAGAAACCCATTCATGCTGATCGCTCTCTCTTTCTGTCTCTCTCTCTCTCTCTCTCTGCCTACCTCTCAGTGTGGAGCCTACTATATACTGTATGCATGTTTCTGCTTACTTCCATTCAGAAACAAACAGCAGTTCAGTTGTTTATTCCTGGATCAAAGTAACCTCAGTCGTGCTATTGCTCAGTAAGTTGAGCAGCATATGCATGTTTAATATAAAGAATCACACACACACACACACACACACACACACACACACACACACACACACACACACACACACAGGTTTGTTGATTTCCATACCTCAGCCTTGTTCTGCTCTGTCTCTGCTGGTGTATTTGTCTCCTCCATGCTGACGAGCTTCAGTTTGAGGTACGACACCTCATCCACGAGATCCAGCTTCTGAGTCTCTAGACAGGTCCTGCTCATCAGCTCCTTGAAAGAAACATACACACACACACAACTCGGTTATTTACAGTAAAAACAACACTTGAATAGCTTTTAGAAAACCACAACTGTAGAAAATACAAACATCAGAGGTTAAGTTAACAAGAAGTCAGCGTACAACTCCACTCCATACAATGTTCTTCCCACACTAACAGAACAGGCCAGGCTGGGGGCCCAGACCCCTCAAAGCTAAATATACACACTCACACACAGGCGAACCAGGGACTCTATTAATATATCACTGTGCTTCTTTGGTATGGGAGAGAGGAAAAAGAGTCTATCTAAAAGAGAGAGACAGACAGACAGGCCATCGAACATGAAGAAGTGTTTCTCTCTGACTCATAGTAAACACACAACTCTTAGCCAACTCTCAGCGTCACTGTTGCTTTCATTTCCTCATCTGAGCAGCTAATCCCACTTCCTCTACTCTGAATGAAAAACTTAAGTTGCATTGGATTGTTCTTTAAGCCTCTGACACCCTTCTGTTTTAAATCATTCTTGTTGAGATGAAACATGTCAGAAGGAAACGGGGGAAAAACTTGAGTCTGTGAATAGTCTCCCCTGAGTGGGATAAACCAGATCTATGTGGTACAGAGAGACTATGATCCATTCTTCTTGTTGGTATTTGAAACAAACCAGAAATGTAAGTCATTTTTCATCTGATTGATACAGTTACAGTTTAAACACTTCCTGTATCGTTTTCCCCCGAGGTATATATCAACATGAATAATAGAATAACAAAGATGAAATCGCTTCAGACACTTTTTTATGATTCATAAAACAGACAGGTGTGTATATTCATGATAGCAGGTTCTGCGAAGATGCTGATTCACACTCGATGTGTTCAGGTATGATTTCATTATTTGGTCATGAACTAAAGAAATTGACTTGTTTAAAACTTTGACTTGATGATGAAAGATAAGTGGATCACCAAAGTTCAGATTCATCCTTTAGGCCCCATGTGTGTATAGCTTTAATCTTAAACTATAATTAAATCATTTTTATTATTCTAATATATGAACACACTTTTGTTTGGTATTGTCTTGTACTGATGAGTATTTTCCATCCCTGTTGTTTTAAAATCTTTCTGTCTGAAGGAAGTGTACGTTAATAGGTTTATAGGTGTCACATTTATTATATCACTGACATCTCCTTTTGACCACAGACGTATAGCATACTAAAGAAAAGATAACATATGTCAACACCACAGCCACAGACAGACAGCTAAAACCCCATAATTACTCCAGCTCAGCAGCCCAACACATACACACACACACACAATCTGCTTAGTTATGGCAGATGACTGTCAGTTTGCAATCTAACACCAGTGTCACTTACAGCAGGATAAGCTGCAGTCTTTAGAGGTAATTTATCAGAACTCTGTGGCCAAGGCCCACAGCTCAGCTGCCTGACATCTGCTTTACTTTAATCATGAGAAGCAGCATGTGACAAATTATCATCCTCTCCAGAGCATTTATAGATCTCTTTAAAGAGGCTGCAGCCATTTGAGAAACTGAACTCTGGAAACCTTTCTCACTTCTCCGGGCAGCTTTGGCTCAGTGGAAGTCGTTTGTCTATAAATCAGTGTCGGGGGGTTCTGTCACAGCTCCTGCAGTACAAATGTC
This sequence comes from Labrus mixtus, assembly GCF_963584025.1. Classification (NCBI taxonomy): domain Eukaryota; kingdom Metazoa; phylum Chordata; class Actinopteri; order Labriformes; family Labridae; genus Labrus; species Labrus mixtus. Next base: position 29,978,811 of record NC_083615.1, read on the forward strand.
GAAGTGTCCTTGGGCACAACACTGAACCGTTAACTGCTCCTCTTGGCACAGCCAGCAGTGTTTGAATGTGTGTTAATGGGGTTAGTTAGTAATGATGGCCTCTGATTAGCGGCCCCCTGCCATCAGTGTGTGAATGGGTGAACGTGACATGGAGTGTAAAAATCACTTTGAGTGGTAAGGAGTCAGTGCAGTCTATTTACCATTCATTTTACCATTTACATTAAATCAGGGCTGAACCTTTAACTCTTAACATCAGAAGACTGTCATCTTCAAAAAAATGAAAAATTAACTTTTTGAAAGACTTCCAGTCTCCAAAACTATGTATTATACATGTGTTCATTATTTTCCCAGCTGGCATTAGAAAGCAGTTTGTATCTGCATATGCTATCTGATTAGCAAACAAATCTAGAAAAAAACCTTTAAGGCTACCTTACTACGCCTCTTCCTGATAGCAAAAGCAACAGGTTAAGCTGTACCTTGTTTGATCTGATCATGAATATGCTAGGATTGAAAGAAAACAAAATTACTAGGAGAATTGCTGACCCTGATTTAATGTTGATGATTGAAATCAAAAAGAAAACGTTATGCGTCTATACATTCATTTCTTCTGTGCCTGTAAAGTCCCAAGAGGACATGTAGTCAGAGTATGACTTTATGTGTGGGTGGATCCCCTCTAGCATGAAAACACAGAGAGCGAGAGAGAGGGAGAGAGGGAGAGAGAGAGAGAGAGAGAGGGAGAGAGAGAGAGAGAGGGAGAGGGAGAGAGAGAGAGGGAGAGAGAAAGAGAGGGAGAGGGAGAGAGAGAGAGAGGGAGATAGAGAGAGAGAGGGAGAGGGAGAGAGAGAGAGAAAGAGAGAGAGAGAGAGAGGGAGATAGAGAGAGGGAGATAGAGAGAGAGAGAGAGAGACAGAGAAAGAGAGAGAGAGACAGAGTGCTGACTAAGGGCTATTTCTTATTAGATTAGTTGTGGTTCCCACAGCATGTAGTAGCCTTGCGGCACAAGAACACAATGTTACATAGCTATCTCTCTTTTCCCCTTCGCTCTCAATCAAACACACACTAGAAAGTGACAGTGACACAGACGGAGGGCATCAAGCCATTAACATGATGTCACCTTTTAAATCCTTCAAACTTCCTTTCTTTATATTGAGGATAATTAAGAGTAGCAGATTTGGGAGATAACAAATGTGTAAAAAAGCAATCGTACCTTCATCCCTGTCAGCAAACATCTCATATCACCTCAGTTATTTGGACAGCTGTCATTCGCTTTGAAAGGGAACAAGCAGACAGAAAGACACCCACCCACCCACACACTAACACAAACTGAGACAACAGCTAAAGATAAGTCCAATAAAACCTTCAGAGTGGATGGATTGTTGGAGGGGGCAGCCTGCTGCTATGGACCCCCCCCCCCCCCTTTCTGTGTCTGTTTTTTTAGAAGCCCAGGAGGTCAAACCATCATAGGCTGGACTCTCCAGTAGAAGGAGCTCCCCCGACCTTCAGTGAGGTGATCTGGCACTACCATCCAACGTCCCTGACGCCCAGCCACCACCATCAGACTGTTTCATCCCCTAAACCACCGCCGTCCTTATTCATGCACGGCCTGCTCCGACATCCACCTCAGCGGCAAGGAAGTGTGGACAATAGGAACGCGAGGAATACAAAGGAGAAATCCTTCCTGTGTCTTATTCCGTCTGCTCCTATCACATTTTCATGGTCTTTTACCTGCTCTTTTGTAAAGCATCTGGAGATAACACTTCTTATGAATTGGAGTTAAACAAATAAAGACTGATTGATTGAGAGAGAGAGTCAGACCTCCAGTCATCATAAGGAGGGTCAGGTTTAGTAGAAAGTGGAGATCTACTTTCAGTTTAAAGTGGCATACAGAGAAAACAACAATGATTGCAAAAATTAGCATTTATTTAGCTATGAAGGAAACTGCATCTATTTCACTGTAACTGCAGCATGGTATATATATATCATGCTTTACAGTAACAACTGGTACAAACAGAGAGCAGGATTGTGCAATAAATAAAGAAATAAACAAGAGCCACTTGTGACTCCTGCATTTTTTTTTTCATGGCCGTTCTTGTTCAGAACAGACATCATGGATTAGTGGATTATAAAAGCTATCTGGATGAAGAAGATAAACGTCACAATCCTGGTGTAAAACTTATTTTGGGTCTTTGGCCTTTTATCCCCTTATGTCTTGACAACAGGGAGGACAAAGAGCCTTTTGAGGAGTCCAAACAGAGGGTCGATTCTGTGATACACAGAGATGTGCTCTTGTTGTTCCCAGCCTGGCAGATCTCATGACCTCATTACTGACATCAAGTAAAACAGCTCCAATGTCTTGAAGATGTTCAAACTTTCAATTCCTTAAACTTGCAAGTAAGTTCAAGTTTGTTCTCAAGTTAAAAAGGTGTTGATTTGCTCAAAACACTCCTGTGCGTGAGGCTGTTATTAAACCCTATAGTACAACCCTGTCCCAAAAAAAGTTGGGAAGTTGTGTAAAATGTAAATAAAACACAATGTGATGATTTTCAAGCATAGAAATACAACTTATCTATTGTTGAAACTGAGAAATGTTCTGAGAAATTCTTTTTTTAGAAAATTATTTTTCAATCCTAAATTTGATGCTAGCATAACGTTTCAAAAAGAGTCTGGACAGTGTTGTGTATCCCACTCTGTTGCATCACCTCTTCCTGTATCAACACTGTATGCATTCTGGGAACTGAGGAGACCATAGGCTGTTATTTTAAAGGTTGATATTTAAATGCTAATAGTATCACCTTTTCCAAAGTTTACTTTTAGTTTAGTGTTTGAGCTAGTTTGCTTAAAAGCACTAAAATGAAAAACATTTGTTCCAACCATTAGCAGAATAATGACCCACAGAGGCTCCTCCAGTCAAGCTGGACCTGAAGAAACCTTTTCGATTACAAGTGAAACCTCTTCAAGAACTTGAACTAAGTCTAGTTTCCTTGTGGCTCAAGCTTTGAATGACCATGAACTGGATGAAAAAGAGATCATCACAGACTTTTGTCTAATCATGTTTTGACCAGAGAGGACGGTGTGTTGTAGTGTTGTGACCTACAGCTACTATTTGTTGTTGTTGGTGTAAAGCCCATGACATATCAGGACAGGTGAGGACTCAAAGGAGGTCAACATTATAAAGTCAAACAGGAGAGCCCTAAACATGGCCACTCCTTTATTTATTCATTTCCAGCAGCACCTTACTTCTACCAGCTCGTCTGTGTCACACTGTGTGCATCCTGTCTGACTGCTGACAAAAAGGAAACATGCTCATGCCGTTACAGGAACATATATCACATTATGTCTGAAGCAACATTTAACTTTTATAGCTACTGTGGTATTCAGTTGTTTTTCAGTTAGGAACATTTCAGAACATGTGTTTGTATTATTATGGGAAACATTCAATTGTTTAGTTGTTTAAATAACCAGTCAAACTGAGTATAAATTGTGATCAGTGAACTGAGCCCTGATTAGTCTGTGATCTCTTGTAAAGATGGAAAGGCCCTTTTTTTGATTGGGCCTGATTTCTTCCCCCCCAGTTTAAAACCTCCGACTAATTTTAGGGTTGGCTAGAAAAACCAGCAGATGAATTTCTTTTGTCGACAGTGTGAGAGAGGCGATCATAAACTAGAAAATTGGAAACCTATAGAAGAAAGAATTTGTAAAACAAGTAGAAATAGAGGTCCACTTTGTCCTCATCTGCCCGCTGCATGAAGCTCCCTGTGCCAGGTGACAGCAGCAGAGCCACACAAGGATCTAATGAGACTTTGATTAGCATAAGAGCCACAATGTATACATTTAGCAGCTCTTTACTGGTTGGTATCTTATGAGACAAAAGGACTTTGGCAATAACGGTTGTCACCATTCATGCCAAAAAAGCATCTAAAACTTGAACCTGAGAGACTAGTGAATTACCTGAACAAACAACAGTAATTGTTGGACCATCATTTTGAATTATAGCTGAAATGTTTGTGAACTTTAAGTTATAGGAGTTGCAAAGTCTCGATTTTACTAAATGGCATTAGACCATTAAGAACGGCAAAGAACTTCTTTTGGTATAACTGAATTAGTATTGTTTAATTGCTTTGCTTAAATTTCAGTCTTAACAGAAACTGCATAATGAAATAAAAGTGACCCCTGCTCATCTGACAGATGGATAATACCATATGCATCATCCAAATATCTGCTGCTGCATCATTTCTGTCTTCTTTGATTTCTGTTCATCACATAATTTCACAAAGTAATGTCGCATTTAAGGGTGTTCAGGACAAAGAGTCCCTGTGAAATCAACCATTAAGTGGTGAGTTAAATATTTCTGAAACTTGACATTTTTGCTGACATCTTTACAAAGGGCAGAAACAACAGAAGTTGAATATTGGTGAATGATAAATACAGATTTTGTTGATTAAAAAGTCTTTGAAATACAAGAACAATGTAATGTCAAATAAACAATGATTCCTATATTTGGTCTCTGTCTTAGTTACTTTGTATTTCCAGCATTATTTTTCCACACACTAGTCTTTTGGTTTGTACATCGCTGTTTCCTTTTCATGGTGCTTTCATGACTTAAAACTTGAATACTGAGCACAAAGTGGACGGTACTTCTCAAATTAGGAGGGCCACTCGACGAGCCCCTCTGGGTTTATTTGGCTCCTCCAGCACATTTCTTTCAAATTGTATATTTTGTTAATTAACTAATCATTATGTACTGTCTGTTTTTCCATTGATCTATTATGTTTATGTTTTTTTGTGCAATAAAAAAATAAATAAAAATAAATTATGGTCAAAGTCTAACAGGATTTGTTTTTAAGCAGCAAGAAAGTATCAGGAGTGTTTTATATCACCAGGAGGTCTGTGAATGATCCCATGCATGTTTCATTTAACAGAACCAGTAATATATTGCCATCTTAAGTTTGAGTCGAAATTGTCAAAAGGCTTCTGTTGTTGTTCAACACCATCAGGTTTACCGATATATAAGGGTTTGTTTGTGTGTGTGTGTGTGTGTGTGTGTGTGTGTGTGTGTGTGTGTGTGTGTGTGTGTGTGTGTGTGCATTACCTGTTGAAGCATCTCCTCTGTGGAGGCCAGTTTTTGTCGGTGCTCCTCCAGAGAACTTTCCAGGTCTCTGATCTTCTCTCCCTGAGCTTCCACCTGGTCAGTCAGAACGCTCACCTAATGGGAGACACATTCATTATCATCAAGTCACACACTGTTTGAGCAGAGCTAAACTGTCCAACAGCAAAAAAAACACCCCATTGTTATCACATACTGAAACCAACGCACACATGCATGAATGAACACACACTCACACATACAGGATCATTTATCTTTTGTCAAATACCAAACTTCACACAGACACAAATTCAAATGTCACTTTATTCCTGCATCATCATCATCATCATCATGTCTCTGCTCTGCTTCACACTGAGCACAAACACATTCATGATGCTGGCATACCCAAACTCTAAACCACACACTGTTTTCAGCAGCATGTCACTCAGGAATGTGTTACACATTTACTAAAATCTCCCTGACAACACACTCAAAGTCAAGTGAAACAACTTTTCTTTCACTTTCTCTCTCAAACACACGCACACAAACAGCTTTTGATGTTCTCCTATTCTCCTTGCCAACTCCCTTTGACAGCAGCTGATTTTCTGTCACTTCAGCTTCCCCGACTTTTACCCTTGTAGCCACATCCTGTCTCACCGTGCTCAGGCAATAAAGCACCTCCTTTAAAGTGTAGGGCTCAACATGTATCAAGATCCAGATTTCAAAGAAAACAGAGACGTGTGTGGTCACAGGGAGGAGACAAGAGAATGATCAGGAAGAGTGTGTCAAGAGATTCCTCGCAATGACTCTCTGATCCATAAACAAGTAAATGAATGAGTAACATTAACTGTAAGAATGCTTCATCAGAAAAAAAAAGTAAACTACTAATACGCTATATAAGGGTGTACTACCACAAACATTAAAGACAATGCATGACTTTTAAACAGTAGGAATTCACTTTGTTGTAAACAAATACCCTTACCTCTCTGTGCTCTGCTACTGAGTTTCACACACACAAATAAAAGTGAAAGTTCCTTACTGCGTGACAGAGTGAGCACATGCTAACAACTTAAATAACGAGTTCTGAAAGAGACGCAGGTGGAGAGAAAATAGCAAGCAAAGAAACTTGAAGATGGGAACCTTTCAACAACCAGTCAAATCTTCTGTCAGGAAAAATAAGCCCCGGTCACTTATATATCAGCCAATCACAGCAGGTCTCCGTTGAGGAATGTGTAACAAGTAGGCGTGTGTGAGCATTGGAAGTGGTTAGACATAAAATATGGACTCTTTGTCAACTTCATAAACAGCGTCCATCAGGTGGGTGATGCACTTAAACATTTAAGTAAGATAAACTCACATAGACTGAGAGTGGAAAACAAACACACAAACACACAAACACACAGGTGATGAGAGCCTGAGGGACAGTTTAAAAACAGTGTTTGAAGAAGGAGGAATGTGAAGGCTGATTGTGAAAATCACAGCTGTATGAAGCAGTTATTAAAATGATCTAAGAGCACAGAGAGCCTGTTGACACCATGCAGGGTACAGGGTTATAATCTTCTGCTTTCCATGGCAGAGCTGTTGGTGATAGTTACTCAATATGCCGTCAGTGAACACATGCAAAGACAGTCTGAGGTGTCGGGGCATGTTTTGTTTTGAAATAACATGAAAAAGTACAAAGATAAGAGATGGGTAACGGAGACGTATTTACAGTGTGGCACCAATCCACGGCTTATTTACACACAGAAAGGATGGAAAATTACTTTGTCAAAATAAACAGAAATAATCTTAGAACACAACTGAACTGAACATGAGTGATTGAAGATGTGACTCCAGTTGTTTGTGATGTTTACACTTTTGATTTGTTTTTGGCAGGAGTGGAACCAGACAAAAAAACACTCTGCTGTTTTAAATTCAAACAGTTGTCTTTTTTTTTTACCTTTATTTAAACCCATAACAAAGGAGGTTGACAACAAACATTGGAATAAAAATGACCACAAGTTCCCAGTTACAAGTGAACCAGGGACATTAAAGGTCATGCACAGGTGGCTGTACAAGCTCATATGCAATGCTGCGTTTTAGGTTTCTAACAGAGGCATTCACTGATACTGGTTTTGTATGACAATGACTCTAAACAAACCGTCACTATGAATATACATATATGTATATATATATTATTTAATTGAAATGATAATATACACACACTTATTTATGTAAATACTGTAATTGACATCTTAATTGACTCATCTGTCACATAACTGCATTTTACTTATCATGTTACTTCAGCATCTTTTGCACTATTCACCACTTCACTGTTTCATATTTAGTCATGTAAATATTAGTCTTTTCTTATTATGTTTATTGTTGATATTTAATGTTGTATCTGTACATATGAGAGTACAGTTCACCAAAGTTAAATTCCTTGTGGGCCATACCTGGCCAATAAATCTGATTCTGATGTTAGAAAACTGTCTTTGGGGCGGCTGTGGCTGAGGTGGTAGAGTCGGTTGTCTCTCAATAGGAAGGTCTGGGGTTCGATCCCCAGCTCCTGCAGCCACATGTCCGATGTGTCCTTGGGCAAGACACTTAATGCAAAGCAGCTCCCGCTGCTTCGTTGGCGGTGTATGAATGTGTATGAATGAGTTAATACTGATGGACACTTTACAAAGCAGCCTCTACCATCAGTGTGTGAATGTGTAGGTGTGACCTGCGGTGTAAAAGCACTTTGAGTAGAGGGGAATTTAGAAATGCGCTATAAAAGCATTTTAAATTTTAATATTTAATTTGAATGTGGGCTTTGATTTTCTGCGACTATCTAAGTAAAGAGAACTTGTTGGAATCGATTCATGTACTAATGATTTACACTTCAGAGAAACAAACTGTGAAAGAAGCAGCAACAGCCTCAAAAACAATGACACACACACACACACACACACACACACACACACACACACACACACACACACACACACACACACACACACACACACACACACACACACACCTGTAGCACCAGAGACTCCTTGTCTCCCTCTAGGCGAAGCAGTCTTTCTTGGTAGGTCTCATTGTTGGCCGGAGTGCAGAGGTTCACCTGGTTAAAGGCACAGAAATGAAAATGAGTTAAAACAACTGAGTGTTACTATTTTTAAAGGGAATTTAAGCCACTTTGTGTGAAGAAAATCAATCACTAATGTGTAGCATCCACCGATCCAATATGACTGAATGCCACTTAAGCCTTTCAGAAAATGGTTATGTAGTCATTTTGCAAAGTACAGGATGCAAAGGAAGACAATTGTAGTCCAAGCTGACGTTGCCTGTTTTTCTGTTATACAGTTATAGAGTGTAATACATTTATACAGGCAGATGGGATGTTGGTCCACTGATGTGCAGAACCAATCTGGGCACAAAATGCTAACACACTCCTCCTGCACAACTAAGGAACAGAGATGCTGCTGTTCACATAGAGAGATTCCTCTGAAAGCACATGATGAAGGGTTATAAGAGATCATCTGACTTTCCTGACTCTCACTTATCCACTGTTACCACAGCATGAAATGGCAACATTTTCTCCACAGCTTGTGAAATGATTTTCACAGGACCAAACAACTATGTCCACTACAGTGCCAAAAAATATGTCTAAAAAAAGCTGAAATGGAAACTTTTTTTAAAAAGCCAGACATCCTAGTGAAAGAGAAAGAGCTGTGTCAGGCTCTGTCTAGGAATAGCAACCTCATGTTATATAAAATTGCACCAGCACGGCAAAGCACTGATTTCTTTTGGTCAGATGTAATTTTGCCAGTTTGGGGGTTCATACAGCTTTTAAGAATATGGCAGAAAAATGTGTACTGCAGCTCAGGATGCAAAAATAAAAAAACAAGCAAGACTACTTTAAATGATGTTAAGCTTAGATGATGTAGTAAATTGAGTTTCCATTTCTTTCTTCAGAGTCAGATTATCCTGTCTTTGAGTGTGTGTGTGTCCAAAACTGCTGACTCCTTGGCCTGCTGCTGCTGTTAACAAGGAAACTGAGAGAGAGAGAGAGAGGAAGACATTATCTGGTCGAGAAGCCTGGACATTCTAGGAGGATAGTTTCTGCTTCTCTCAGCTGCAGAGCAGACGAAAAGCTCAACAGTCGCCACATAAATCAGAAACCAACAAATCTCCAGTGCAACATTTATTAAGTCAAAGCGTAGTTCATCATATTATAAAATGAGAAAAAACTAGAAGTCTTAAGAACTTAAATATTCATCAGACAAACAGACTGGCTTCCTTGGACTGATGATTTGGCCAAGACATTTGTTTTCTTTCCTTAAGGAACAGAATACAGTTGACACATTTATTACAGTCATTTTGTCAAGAAGATCTTAACACTTTTTTTTTTACATTTTAAGAATATTTTAAGATGAACATATGTTTCTATGTTCTCATGCACAACAGATCTAAATACTCTATGTGCATATACTGTAGTTGTTGAAAGCTGTTGCCCGTTGAGACCACCTTAAAGTCATCCTCTAACTCTGCACTTCAAATTAGCTCTTTGAAAATGTTTCAGCTCATTGGTTTTACAGCCTGCAACTTCACTGTTCTGGTTGAATCTTTCTCGAGAATCCACCTTGTTTTCAAAAAGCCGTTTCCAAGGAAGCTCTGATAACCTTTTATATGCTAACGGCTCTGCCCCCAGCTGTGTCAATGATTTGCTTGTGAACAAAGTGGAGCATTTAGCAGTTTAAAAGGCAGATGCGTCCCTCAGGAGTTGTTGAAAAATCAGACCAGAACTGATAGAAGTGAGTCATGGGGTTACACCATATCAGCCATCACATTGTGACCACTGACAGGTAAAGTCAATAACCCTGATCGTTAAAATAATAATAACCATATGTATATAGACTTTCTTTTCAAGAACAAGTTACAAAGTGCTTTACAATTTAAACAAGGCAAAATAGTGAAAACAAATACTAAAACAAGTAAGAAACCAATAAATAAAGGAAACCAAACAGATAAGACCCGAACATCAATCAAACATAGATAAAAGTGAGTTTTAAGAAGACATTTTAAAAAGGACACTGCCTGCCTGACATCTCAAAGCAAGGAGTCCCTGAGCTGTGGGGCTCAAACTGCAAGGCTTGGTCACTTGTTGAGACCAGTCGAGTTTAAAGTTGAATATTTTCGGCTTCAAAAAAGTTGAAAATTTTCATGAAAAGAATTCTGCTTCAAAAAAGTTGAAATTTTTTGGCTTCAAAAAAAGTTGAAAATTTTCATGAAAAATTTTCGGCTTCAAAAAAGTTGAACATTTTCATTAGAATGGTCGTGCTGGAAGATCAAGGCAGCGGTCAGGCTCAAAGTGAGTTTGAAAATCCCAGATATAGGGTGAGGCCTGGCCATTTAAAGCTTTAAAAACAAACAAACCTCACAGGTAGCCAGCAAAGGGAAGCAAGGACAGCGTAATGTGGTCACGTCTCTTGGGAGGCGCTGAAAGCCTGGGAGCAGTGTTTTGAATTCTTTGCAGACTTTAGATGTTACGCTTGCTAATGCCAGAATCAAGAGCATTACAATAACAGAGTCCAGAAGAAATAAACACATGGTTTGATCCCCAGCTCCTGTAGTCCCATGTTGAAGTGTCCTTGGGCAAGACACTGAACCCCACAGCGTTTATGGTTTTGAGAGTGCAGAAAAGGATAACCTGTCCATGTGCTATTTGCAAAGTGTGAATAAGAGGCCCTTCCTGTTGTCAGGATGATGACCCAGTTTTGAAACCAAGAATGTACACATCTGTATTCAAAGCTTTTAACTCAAAGTCTTATTTGATGCTTACCATAGAAAAAAAACTGCGGAGATTGTAGAGCAAGATTCAAGTTGAAGGTTCAAGCTTTAAGACCACCTAAAGTGATATTTCACAAATATTTCCTTTCCTCATATCTTATTTAGATAGAACAGTAAAAGTTAATACAGAATGGACTGCTCTTACATTGTGCTAACTATTCATTCACTTCTGACATGCCTCACAAGGCACCATCAGGACTTGTCTTTGGGAGCAATTTGGTCAAAAATACTTTTACATGCAAAATGAAGAAGTATAGGATAGAAATGCAGATTTTACAATAAGTGGACAACCAACTTTATGAATACCATGTTGAAGCTACTGTGAGGAACTTTCAGTTTGCTTAGATTCTGGCAACCCCCTGTGGACAAAGCAATGCCTTAAACAACTAATCGTGCTGTCTTTTTACAGTAAATATATCACTCACTGTGAATCTTTGCAGTGGAAAATGAAAACAAAAGGCTGTTTCTGCAGCATGACGTAACTCACTCTGTCAGACACCAACCGCAGTGGCCATGGTTAAAAGTATTACACATAACCAAAAAGCAATTATCAATGTTCTTGTAGAAGTTTCAACCTTAGCTTGTCAGCCCAAAGTATAAGAACAATGTAACACTAACTGAGAACTGTTTATCCAGGAACACAGACAGATGACCTGAAATTCATGTCAGCATGTTATCCTTGATGTTCTGTCTATAGCTGGGGTCATTAAGTTCAGAGTTTGTATACTGCTGACAAAGACCATATGGGCACATTGTACATATTAACATTCTGTACACTTGAAGTAAAACTGAGAGGGAAGGAGAGGAGGAAAGTGTGAGATTAAAAGAGAGTTAATCCTGTTTGGACTAGCTGTCACTAAAAGTACCAAAAAGAGCAGTGTTTGTCTGAAAGTTAACTTCAACTCATATTATTTATTTTGGCAATATGGCTACACTGGTTTTCAGTTTGTCACTCCAGTGGGAGAAGAAGAGAAGTATTTGAAATATGTTGTAATCACAGATATTCCCATCAGACTGTAGAGAAGCAGGGTACTTAAAAGAGTTGATAAAAGGGACCAGGCTGGTTCTATCTGTCTGTCATCGTCTGGTGGACTGCCCGGGTCAGGGAGGAAGGAGACAGTGTGTAAACTATACACATATTGTTACATACAGTCCATGAGATGTAGTCGGATAGAACACAGGTCGGATTATCACTGCTGTGGACATTTTTTAAAGACTGATGACCATACAATTAGAGTCAAACAACATTAACTTCTTTCTTCAACAATGTCGACATCCTGCAGCTATAGAAGGTATAACTTATGAGAGAGTGCAGAAGTTGAAGCTGTAAACACTTTTCCTAAGAGAAGCCATCTGGACAGGGGGATTTTTAGGTCTCTGAAGCCGGGCAGTTTTTTAAGTGTTGGAGCTCAGTCCAGTGGAGTGGGAGGGATCCTGATGACATACACGACTGTTCATGATCCAACTGTCTATAAATCCATGACGACATACAGGACAGCGCCTACTTTTAATGACTCACAAACACGTTCTCTATTGTAAATATGCAGTACTTAGGATATCATATATACTGTATCAGACTCTTATACAGTAACTGCTAAGTTTTTAATGCCAGACCCCTTCTATCTCTGTTGCAGATTTCTCTGCAACCTGAATTTCCTATTGTGAGTGAGGCACTCAAACATGTTCTGTGGTAGAAAACAACATATTGTTACGTTCATTGGTGCTTATTTAGCGCTGTGTGTCAATTTGATTTGGTCCTGGAGCGTGTGGAACACATTAGCTCGTCTCTTGAGTCTCACCACTGTCTCTAAATCGAATCTAAAGACGCTGCCATAGGGATTACTGACTGAACACAGCTTGATAATGAACAAGTCCTGTGAACTGGGAGAGTGCATTCGAGTGGAAATTGGTGGTATGGGTTTCTAAGGGGTGCAATACCTCCATATTATTTTTTTCGATTGAGAATAAATACTTAAACTACACGTTTAATTGTCTTGATGTTATAGGAAAATGTTAATTCATTTTATCCTTTTCTCAGCCTGCACATACAGTGCAATGATGGTCTCACATGGACTTTGACAATTACAAATGCAGACCCCACTGACAGGATTGCACAAAAAGTTAAAGTAATGTATATTGTTAGTGTGTTATGTTAGACTATGACAGTTTTCTAAAACTTGGATTTTAAAATTGCTCTCTGTTTCACATTACATTGAATATGTTTAGTTATTTGTAACCAAAGGGTTACCACATTATTATTAAAAAAAATACTAAAATCAATGAATTTCTGTTCTCTATTGTATGTGGGCTGAAAGAATACAGTTTCATGTTTGTTTTCTCTCCACCACTCAGGATACATTTTCTGTTTATGGAATCATTTCAACACTTCCCCCTCTTCTTTTAAAAGTTCATGTACCAACTTTGAAAACATTTTATAAATAATTTATTTGCATCTTTTAATCAATTTTTGCATATAAAATAAAATAAAAACAAACTGAAAAAAACTGAACTGTGGTTATTCAAATATATTGTTGTAAACAGGAGTAACAAATCTAATCTTTGAATTTAAAAAAATTAGAAAATAAAATCCAAATATCTTTCTGTTTTTATATTACCTCCCGTGTGGTGACCGTATACTTACTTACATTTTGACCAGTGACAGAGTCCATCCATTAAACATCAGTTAACTAACCAGTAAAACACATTTAAAGTAAAATTAAGAGTAATCAATATTTAAAACTTTTGTCTTATTTATAATATAATAATAGTAAAAAGTATAAATGTGAGGAATTGTACCACTTTTTTACCCCAATCTGGAGGTTGTATCCTCCGGGATACAAATATTTAATTCCTGATTATCAAAGTTGTGAAAATCTAATCAATTGTTTTTCATCAAGAACTTATAAAATGTGGCGTGTTCTTATATATTTTTTGATCCTACATCTTAAGGTTTAATGATCCATAGTATCAAAAAGTACCAAAGCTTAAAAAAAACCTTCAGATCTTCAGTCATATTTTTAAACCAAAGCCGATACAAGAGAAAGAGGGTGAGCAATGTCTGAATTGCAAAAATTTTTTGTAACAAAATGTTTCTGACTTAACTGCAAATGACACAGTGTGCAGGAGTTTGTTTAGATTTTTGGGTAATTGAAAGCAAGAAATTACCCAATATGGTACCTAGAACTTCTTAACAACATAAAAAAGGGGAAAACCACTGCGTTGTGTTTTGGTGGCTCTGGATTTGATGTGATGCATGCATGAAGGATTCTGTTAGCAATTTTGTAAATGTGTTTGTAAATTTTGTAAGCCAATACCACAGAAAATGTTTGTCAAAAGTCTTTATTTTCCAAAAAAAAAGATGTTTTATCCATATTGCCCTTCCCTACAGTATGCTTTAACTACCAGAAAAACTAAGGCTTTTAGTAGCAGGGATCAAGAAGAAGCTTTTGAAAGCGCAGGCCCAGACAGAGGATTTTCAGCTCTCAGATATCACATGATAAAACATAATTTGCTGATTAAAGATGAGCTGGATACAATAAAACACCGGACAGGAAACTTGCTTGAAGCAGGAATGCAGAACAGATTTTACATTCTCTCTTCAACATCATCTGAACTGCTACTGAGTCACTGGGACACCAAGAATGACTTTATCTGACCTCTAGTCCCTTTGTTACAAGCACAACTATTCCTATACTCACACGTGTTTATCAACTTCATCCATGTACCTGAAGTAGAGAAGAATCTTTGGAAATGGTTAATGAATTTAATGGACTTGAGCTTGTATAGCGATTTTCTAGTCTTCTGACAACTGAAAGCTCTTTTACACCGCACGTCACACCTACACATTCACACACTGATGGTAGAGGCTGCTTTGTAAAGTGACCATCAGAAGGAGACATCGGACATGTTGCTGCAGGAGCTGGGAATCGAACCCCCGACCTTCCAGATGAGAGACGACCGACTCTCCCTTCTGAGCCACAGCTGGTAAGTATCTTAAATGCGTCTTGACATGGCTAAGAGAAAAAGCCACAAGTTTGCATTAGGCTGCACAATTAATCACAATTTCATTGTTATCGCAATAAGAGTCTGTATTTATCCCGATAAAAAAGCATAATAATTGTATGTAAACAAGCAATGCTTTCTCAGTGTATGTGCACATTCTACCCATTTGATGGAGGGTTGGTATAATGACCATGCTTTCACACCCTTTTGATGCAGTCAAATAAAGCTTAAGCTAGCGATCTGCTTCCTTCAGGGTAATTGATGCTCGTTTAGTGATGTAAAGAAAATGCTTGTTGAGTTTCTTTTTTAATTCAGAGGGACCATGATGTTCACACATGGACATTTAACAAACATGAAGAAGGGCATAGACAGAGAAACTGTGAGTAATGGCTTTAGTGTGCACTTTTAAGTTTTTGGTTATTTATGAAAAATGTATTTACTAGGATAAACCCCTTGAGATGTACCATCTCTTTTTCAATGGGTCAACATGACATCAAAATGTAACCAAAAAAGAAGCGACAACCAAGGACAACTCTTTTTCTAATCTAATCTAACTCTATGGTTCTTAGTTGTCCCTTACAGTATAAGCAGTGATACGGTGAGAAAGGTCAGATTTAGATGCATTTTAAAACAAACATTGAGAGTAAAACAGTAACCAGATCGATATAAAAGATTGAGATCAATAATGACTTCACATAAGACTCAATCAATAAACAGTACATACAATGTTATTGCACATGGTAATGTTCCTAATATCGTGCAAGCCCACACCTGCATTATGTCATTAAGGTTTTGCACACTACATGAACAACTCTCTAAACACAAGTGAAAGTTCAAACTATAAGAACACAAAGACGCATCAAGGTGACTCCATTGCATTTTTAACGTTAGATTTGGAGCTCAGAGTACTTTTTTTTTTCATCATCAATTTGAATATACAGTCAAGCTCAGTTCAAAGGTCACTGTGCAAATTCCATTAAATAATTAGATGAAAATTACATCGATATATCTTCTAAGGTCTTCAAGTTAAGTATTAAGCGAAGTATAAAGTAAACTCACAAAAAGACAAATACAGGAAGGCACTGATTTATATCTACATCAGTCTGCCTACATGACTCCAGACAACACAACAACACGGCCAGAAGCCTCTTAATCCTGAAGAATTCAGGTCCAAACAGCAGCACAGAGTCTGTCTCTGATTGAATCTAGCAGTATCAGACACTGCTTTGTCAACAACAATCAGCCGATGGATAAAACTTCTTATGTGATAACACAGTCCTTGCGATGCATGCCTCCACACACACGCACACACGAACACACACACACAACATGCCCTAACAACACCGCAAAAAGTTGAGAATGCAGCCCAGCTCTTGAGTTAAAGGAAACTACAGCTTTCAACAGTCTGCTGGTAGGAAGAAACACAATAAGAAGAGGACAATAACATGAGTCTGTGCTGGTGAGATAGTTATCTCACAGGGACAGAGGAGTTCCCCTCCTCAATCAGAGCAGTACTCCAATCCAACCGCATCAATGTTATACAAGGAGAGTGATGAAAAATAATTTAAAAGGAGTGAAAATGTCACATGTGCTCACCTTTTTAAGCCAAGAAAAGTGCCGGTAGAAGTCAATGGGAGTCTCCATGCTCCCAGCCCATTGCTGCCCTGCCTCTCTCTGTGTTTCTGACTCACTCACACCCTGTGCATGTGAGGATGTGTGAGCACGACCCAAACACCGGGCAAAGTGAGAGTCTTTGGTTTGCAGACTGCTGTAGCATGTGAGCACTGTAATGAAAGTCTGAGTGTGATTGTGTGTGTGTGTGTGTGTGTGTGTGTGTGTGTGTGACTGCGATGGTAACAGCTGTGGAGGAGGGCGTTTTACGATCCCTGCCTTCTAAGTTAGACAACTCCCCCTGGATTGTCCCCCCTCCTCCTACAGTACTCCTCTCCTTCCTTTTCTGTCGCTACTTTGTACTTTTTCTTCTCCTACTCTTTCCCCTCTTTATGTTTCCTCACTTTCACCCTCTTTTTTTTCCCACTCAGACACTATCTTGTTTCTCTGTACCTCCTCTCTCTCTCTGTGTTCTGAGTTGAGTTGTTACATTCTTTTCTCTCATTCTCCTCTTTTAACTCCTATCACTTCTCTCTTTTCTCAACTCTCTCACTCCCTCTCTTCTTTACTTCTCAGTTGCTCCCCCTCTTTTCTTCTCTCTTCTCGCTATGGCCGGTCTGACAGCCAAATGGCCGAGCCCAGAAAAGAGGTGGGTGGTGGGAGGTTTCTCTTCTTTCTCTGTCATCTGTTTATGTCTGAGTCTTGGCCTGTGTTCTCTCTTACTCGCTCTCTCACACACACACACACACACACACACACACACACACACACACACACACACACACACACACACACACACACACACACACACACACACATACACACACACAAAGCAGCAACAGGCTGTAATGTCAGCACAAACACAAAACCAGTCCAGATCTCTACTCCTCGCCTGTACTCTACTTTAATTAACTATAGCGCATGAGACTTCACATTTGCTCACACTGATGTCTGAATGGCAGTCATTCACACAAGCACAAACTCCATGTGGAATATTGTAACTGCTTGCTATGAGCTACTCTTCAAATAAGAAAACATTTCCCTGCACTGTAAGAGTGTGCGTCTATGTGTGCATTTTGTGTTGGACTCTCTGTAACATACATCAACTCGTCATGTGATCAAGGGTAAATGAAGGGCAGCACATGGATCAAGGTCAACGTGAACCTATATATGTACATGTCTACTTAAAGCACTGAGTTTGTACTTTTATACCTGGATGTGGGATTGAAAAGCAAAAAATGATATCTGTCCTCTGTAGTGTAAAAAACAAGAATCTCCAAACAGATTGTTTAACTAGAGGAACACATGCAACAGATTATTTGGGATGTATTGTGAGATCATTACTCTCGCTATGATCCTTAGCATGAAGAAAAACATGTATGAGGTAAACATCTCTACTTCAATATGATTTTACTCCAAAGAAGGCCAACGTGTGGATTATTGCTCTTCAGTTGAAGTAAAGAAAGATGATCTTTTCAGACATCCGTTAGAAATAACGCACTTAAAGGCGAACAGGCTGCTTAAATGTGGCGAGGGATTCACTTCATTTTCTTCATGTTCCTCCTCAACATTGCTTTGGCTTTTATCTGGGTTAACTTTTGGCCTGACTCGTCCATCTTCTTCTTCTTCTTCGGTTCTGTGCTACTGACCGTCATGTGGTGCGCGTGAGCCAATTATTACAACCAAACTGGCAAATTTCACACAATTGACTTAACGCTTACATCTACTTTTGTTCCTTTATTTATAATGAGTAAATAATGCTATTTAAAATGAAAATGAAGTATGTTTTCCCCACAACAGAAATAAATACTTGTTTGAAAAACTACTCAAAAAGTGCAAGTACACAAAAAGCTTCTTAATTAAAGTAATTATGAGTAAATGTTATTTCCACTCCTGGTAGTAAGTCACCTTTTAACATGCTTATTAAACCAATTAAGACATTTTATTCAACGTCTGCAAGTCACTGAAATCTCAGCTAATCTATAAAATATCTACTAGAAATATATATCTTGTATTGAAATGTATTTTTTTAACATACATTGAATAACTATGTTTATATAAACAACTGATCAAATAATCACAGGATATGTGAATGAGATGCCTCAAAGTGATCAGTGATTGCAGTTTCCCTTGATTCTTTTAATCTGAATCTGAATATGAGAAATACCTGCACAGCTTTAGCTTTGAAGACTGAAAAAAGTTGAGTTACTGTAAATAAAGTAAGTGTTAAATATTCATGAATTTTGTAGCTTAGAACCAGATATTTCTCTCATAAGCTGTTTGAAACACATACAGTTATAAGGCTTTTATTTTGCTCATTCAAGGCCTCTAAAGATATATTTAAACTACATTTGTGCTGTACATGTGTGTGTGTGTGTGTTGATGTTTGTTGGAGTTTTGTTGTGCTGTATCATTGAACTTTGTCTTTTTGAAAAAGACAATAAATACAGTTTAAAAAAAGAAGATATATTTACATGAAAAATGTTGCCAATATTTGTAAGATTTAAAAGCGCCTCACATGGCAGACCCTTCAGTGTAGCTTGTTTCCATAAAAACGTCCTTCTTTTCTGTTTCTAAACTTCTCTTTTACTAGTTTTGAGAAAACTCTGAACCTTAAAATGGTCAGTTAGAAATAAAAGATAATTATATGAAGATGCACTCACGACTCAGCAGTAATGAGAACAACTTCCTGCCAGTGTTACACTAATGATGCTTCCTGTGTTTACATGTGCGTGTCTGTGACTGTGAGTCTTTTTCAAAACGGAGTATCCCTGGAGAGAAGCCCACAGGGTGAAGACTAATTCCTCTAGGTCAGCAGGGAGGAGCAGGAAGAAGGAGAAGGTGGACAAGAAGAGGAAAAGTGGGAGCAGCCAACCTTACATATAAACTTCCTTGATAGTCTGCCAGGCTTTTGTACATCTGCTACAGAAATCACGGACCACATGAAAAGATTTCACAGGCACTGAAAGAAAAAGATCTTTGAAAACTGGATAAAATACAGGACCGTGTCTCAGTTGGGAAACGACACAGTTGAGATTTTCCAAACTCCCTGATCAATCCTCATACACTTACATTAATAGTAAACTTAAGCTCTGAAGATGTCTTTTATTTTCCCTCACCATAACCATGCATTATTTACCATTTCCATTACCTAAAAGCCCCTGCAAGGTATTTTTAACTGGTTATGAAACAGACTGAAATTGACACTGATGCCTCTATATAGCACACAAAAGCAAATAAGACCATCATCGACTAGATTCATTTGTTCAATTTAGTCATTGTTAATGCCTGTAATTGCTGTCACTGGGTCAGTATCAGACTAGGCACTTTAGGTGTTTTGCAGAAAACACGACTTGTACATGTACAGAACATGATAAGCACTTAGGTAAGACGTACCACCAGGGTGGAAAAAACTCTAAGCCAACATTTAACCTAACATTATACTACCAGTATGCAGATTAAGCCAGATTCACCAGTTTGGTCAAAAACCATGAAAAAGAGAGAGTTTCAAAGTGCTCATTCCATGAAACACAGTGCTTATTTATATATTCTGAAAGGATAACACTGTTAGACACACAAGTGTAGTGCATGTACAAAATGACTCACTGACGTCCAATTATCCCCCCAATGGTAAGGCGTATAACTGTTCATAACGAGCCAACCTGAAGACGCTCCTTAGACCTGAGTCTTCCACAATGCTGCAGTCTGTTGCCGCCCATTTAGAAAGCGCTGTAATTAACTTCTTCAATTTAGTTTTATGCACAGGTCTGTGGCAATTGGCACACTTCATAAATGGCGCTCTGGTGATGTGGACGTCCGAGTACTCCTGTAAAGCTGCATATTACTTTAGAACTTAGAATTTAGAACTGGGGCCTCTGGGAATTTATTAAAGTGGAAGGAGCCTTTAAAAAGTGATGTCATTAATGTTTCTATCACTGCAGCAGGAGGACTCTGCTATGGCTTAACTGCAGCGTGCCCCAGTTACAGAGGCTGTAGTCCTTGAAGCGGGCGGGTTCAAATCCGACCTGTGGTTCCTTTCCAGCACGTTTTTCCCCACACTCTCTCTCTGATCTCCGACTCTATCCAATGCCCTATCTTAAAAATAAAAGCATAAAAAGCCCAAAAATATTTATAAAAAGAGAGAAAATAATTTGTTAATTTCTGAAATTAACTGCATCATGATTAACGCGTCAACGCTGACCGCCCCACCTTTATCATCAAAGAAAAAGTTCAGAGGTTTTGGTTATGTATTTGAAAATTCCACTACATTTGAAATGTTGCTTTAAGGAGAAAAAACATGAGCACTGAATGGCCTCACTTTAAAATATTCAGCAGGTTTAAAATTAAAATAAAGTTTGAAGAGTGTATCCCTTCTTTTCTTACTTCTACATTTCCTTCATCTGTTCCATTAATAAATTCAACATACTGCATCTTTATGACTGCAGCACAAAAGAACTGAACTTGGGGAGACAAACCTGGACATGATGGTGGAGGAAGTGAGGAGTAAATAACAGAGGGGTAAGAGAGAGAAAATCCAGATAAACGTAGAGATGGGGGGAGGGGAGGGTTTCTCTCTTGGCAACTAAAAGTGTGCAACATGTGAGACATCTGCTGTTGAAACAATGAAGGAGCTCTAAAAGCTGCTGAAATGGATCCAACATTCACTTTCCCTTTTCAGCTTTAACGGTCAGAGTACATGAGTAAAACACCGCCTGAGCAGAAAACAGCAGCCTCTGCAGGACAACACTCAGATACAGCAACCACAAGTGGATGAGTAGAAAACAAACATCTCAACAATGGGTTTGCAAACAATAAATAAACCTTCTGACTAAGTAATGTCTTTCACTTTGATTGTTCTTTTCAATCTTACCTTAACAGTCCTGAGCTATGCATTCCTCCTGCCAGAGCCTTGTGTGTCCACTGCTGCACTAAGTACCCCATTTAAAAACAGACTCAAGTCAAGAGGATGTCCAAACATGCAGACAAGCCGTATGAAGTGAAAGATATGAGAAAGAAAGAGGTAAAATAGTAAACAGAAAAGTAAGAGAGTCTGATCGGATATGCAGGACAGACAGAGGGTGTGAGGGAACGAGTTCAGCACAGGAAGTTGATTATAGTCCAGTTGTAATGGTGTCTCTGGAGGAAACCTTTGGAACCTGTCCCAAACCCCTTCTGTTGTTTTCTTCCCTCCTTACCCTGCTAAGAGGAACACTGCATGCAACAGGCTTCATGTCATACAACAAGGATGGCAATGAATACACGATGTGTCGACTGATCCAATTTCTTCAAAGTTTTGTGTGTAAAGAACTTTGTTTTTAGTTCATGATCAAATTAACGATATACCATTTCAGTATAATAATAACAACAGGCATGTTTGCAGCTCTGCACAAGTGGCACATTAAGATCCTTTGCATGAAGCCCCTGTAGCTACAATCAAGCTGGATTACCAACAGGGCAACTAATACAACGCCTAGAAGAGCTATTACCCATGCAGACCTGCTGCTCCCCATGAGCATCATTGTCTAAATGCAAGCACAAAAAAACACTGATCGCACAGAATGTCTCCTAATACGAAGTAAACAGGCCTCTAATGAGGCTCATTGGAGAGAAGCAGATTGAGAAAACTACAGAAAGCAAGCTAAGTTATTTTTCCTATTCTATGTGAATAACATGCAATGGTGATGTTATTTAAATATCTGAATGAATTAAATATGGACTAAACCTGTTATATATTTGTTGTTGAGTACTTACATTACCTGAAATATTTTAAACACTTCTCAATACCAGAGAAATCTTTGATTTTATTGTTGCAACGGGACGCGTCTTGTCCCTTGTCTTTGGGGGCCGCCATGACGGACATGTTTATCGTTTAACTTATTTTGTTTGTCATTATTTATTTATTTTTTGTTTTGTCTTTTTTTATATTATTTTTTTACACAGCACAATAAATAAATAAATAAAGAAGCTGTTGAGAGACAACCTGCTTCCTGAGGTCATCTTCACAGTGATATGCAATGCCAGCGCAGCACAGAATAACATTTCTGTAGCACAGCAGCTAAATTCCTCTCCTCTCCCTCTGACCCCCCCTGCTGACCCCGCTGATCCTGTTTCTGAAGAAAACACTGACGATAGATTGTGATAACAGAGAAGTGCTTTAGATCTCTTTCTTCAATGCAAAAATCACTTAGTGTTTCATATTCCTCTTACAAGCTTGTTTGTCACTGCTACTCTGTGAGCCTTGTCTTTATCTCCAGATTAAAATCAGTAAATGAAGACTTGTAAAAACAAGAGTAGTATGTCTTTGACCAACTTTGTGCTTTATGATTAAATATCTCAAGTCACAAAAGCCCGGTGTGCAATCTGTAATCTGGAGACGACGATTGGCATGAAAATTGAAGAGAAACAAATGAATAAGATATTTCAATAGTATATAAAAATAACATATTTTTGTTTTTGATGCTTGACCATCACTCCTCAGTAACTAGCCTTGTCTTACCATTACTGAATGAACAGATGGACCCACTCCGCCTTGTCTAATTTGTTAGGAATCACTCTAAACCTTGAAATGTGAGTTAAAAGAAAAACACATTACACCATAAACTGAAAGAAATCCCATCTGAAAGAAGCCTTTCAACATCAAACAGCTGGTTCTTTTGGTCAGTATGTTGCATGTTTGCCTCATTTTCTCCATCAACTTCCAGAACATCACAATTAATACACTGAACTCACTCGTGCAACACCAAGAGTTACATTCTGTTCAGAGTGCTGGTGAACACTCCTGTTATTCACAGAGACATGTTTACTGAGAACACGGTGCAATATCGTACCCAGCTGTGTGATTTCTAAGGATAGTGAAAGTTTTAACACAAATTAAAATTGATCAGATCTACACATCTCTGGCAAATGACATTTCAATATGTGAACATGTTACAGCAAACCCTTTGTGCATGCACTCATTTCAAGGCTTAAAATGTGATTTTTCACACTTAAATGTAATATAAATCAAGTATATCCTCTGAAAATAACTCTGTGAGTCATGACTGTCTACAATGGGTGTAACACCCGAGTCCCACTGTCTGTGATGTTTTCAGAGTTTTCAGAGTCCTATCTTCAGTTTGTTTACATCGCCTGGACGACAGCTGACTCCTCCCCTCACGTATAAAAGTTGTTTAATTGAGGGACTAGAGAAAAGAAGCCTTCGCTCCGGTCACTGAGGCTAATGCAGCTATCGTTAGCAACCGACTCGGCTGCCTCCCATCTTCTACTTTCCGCCTCCACCCAGTCATCCTCTACAGTTCGTCTGGACATCCTTCACTCGGCACCACTTCAACCCCACTGACTGCTATGCTGTGGACCACCGTGACATGCCTGTTACTCTGGTTGACAAGCCTGCGGCTACCGGCTACCAACTCCAGGATTAGCGAACAAACATCCCCGGCTTGCATGGCAGTGAAGTACTCCGTCTCACAACTGCTCAAACTCAACAATAACTCCACTCCTGCATGCATCTCCACCATCAAAACCTTTGGACTACTACGACGACCCAGATACATCCACAGAAGCTCCCGGCACAAGTTTGTTTACTGGTCTAGCCAGCATGGCCACTCCATCCCATCACTCTGGTCAGCTGAGCGGACTGACACACCCCCACTACGTCATCATCACAACAACGAGCAGACACGCTCTCCCTATCTACGAGTCCTGCCTCAAGCTACCCTGGACATTAACACCATGCAAAACCAGATGAAATTCACTCTGTTTAACACCTGGTCTCTTAACAACAAAAGTGACATTCTCAATGAATTCATACTGGACAATAAACTGGACTTCCTCTGTCTCACTGAAACTTGGCAACAGCCCCTGGATTATCTCTCACTCAACCTGACCACACCTAATGGATACACATACATAGACAGACCACGCACTGCGGGCCGAGGTGGCGGCATTGCAGTCATACACAGACAGGACATAAAAACTAGCCTCATCTCCCTTCCTCCTGCTCCCTCATTTGATTCACTTGCTTTTAAACACTCTGGCACCACACAGCTGGTCATGGCTGTTGTCTACCGCCCTCCCAAGCCTAACCCATCATTCCTCTCTGACTTCTCTCATTTCCTGACCTAGCTTTGTGGTCTCTCTCCCTCCATCCTCCTCCTTGGTGATTTTAACATACACTTGGACTCCACAAACTCAACAATAACCACTGAATTCATCGAAATACTGAACTGCTTCAACTTAACTCAACATGTCAACTTCCCCACCCACAACTGCGGTCACATCCTGGATCTAGTCTGTTCCACTGGTCTCTCCATAAATCACCTCTCAGGCATGGATCTTACCATCTCCGACCACCTAGCTATTACCATAAACATTGACATTCCCACCCCCCTGCCAAAACAAAAACGCTCAATCCACTTCCGCAAACTCAACACTGTCTCTCCTTCCGCTCTATCATCTGCCCTCATGGACAAAATGTCTGCCTTCCCTCCCCGTGATGCTTGACCTCACTGCTCCCTCTGACCTCACCGACTACTACAACCACACTCTCTCCTCCTGCCTCGACCAACTCGCACCAATTAAAACCAAAACAATCTCCTTCACCCACTCTGCTCCCTAGTTCACTCCAGACCTCCGTCACATGAAAACCCATGCCCGTCAACTGGAAAGACTCCGCAACAAAATCGGACTCACTGTACACGCCCAAGCCTACAAAGATCACCTCCAACAATACAAAGATGCCCTCTCCCATGCCCGATCCACCTACTTCTCCCATCTCATACAATCTGGCTCCAGGAGCCCCAAATCACTATTCTCCACCATCAACAAACTCCTCAACCCTTTGGACAACGGTTCCCAATCCTTCACAGCAGACGAAGCACCTCCTTCCTGTCATTCTTCCAAACAAAAATAGACACCATCTACAACAACCTGGCACCTCTTTTACCTGTCCCGCCTTCTTTCCCTTCCCCCACCTTAACCTCTCAGCAACTGTCCCAGTTCTCCCCTGTCTCCCCTGCAGAGCTCTCCGACCTCATCACGGGAATGAAAACCTCCACCTGCCTTCTGGACCCCATCCCCACCAGTCTTGCCTGCCTTCCCACCCTATCCCCACTCATCATCTCAACAGTTAACTCCTCCCTCTCCACTGGGGCTGTTCCACTATCCCTCAAACTTGCTGCTGTCACCCCCATTTAAAAAAAACCTGGACTCAATCCCGACATCCCAAACAACTACAGACCCATCTCCAACCTCCCCTTCCTCTCAAAACTTCTGGAACGTGCTGTTGCTTATCAACTCAAAATCCACCTCTCTGCCAATGACCTCTATGAATCATTCAAATCTGGTTTCCGTTCCCACCACAGCACCGAAACAGCTCTCCTCAAGATCACCAATGGCCTTCTCCTCTCCTCTGATGCCGGAAACCTCAACATCCTCATCCTACTGGACCTAAGCGCAGCTTTTGACACCATCAACCATTCCATCCTTCTCTCCCACCTTGAAACCACCTTCAACATCACCGGCACTGCACTCTCCTGGCTCAAATCATACCTCTCTGACAGATACCAGTTCATCAGCATCAACCACTGCAAATCCCCCACTGCTCCTCTCTCCCAAGGTGTTCCCCAAGGTTCTGTACTAGGTCCCCTCCTCTTCATCATGTACATGCTCCCCCTTGGTCACATCATCCGCCGCCATGGACTCCAGTTTCACTGCTTTGCCGACGACATCCAGCTCCACATCGCCACCAAAGTCATCACTCCTGCCACTCACTCAATCCTCACTGACTGCATCACAGAAATAAAATCCTGGCTTCAAACCAACTTTCTCAAACTCAACTGCGACAAATCAGAAGTCATTATCATCGGCCCCAAATCCCTCATCAAATCCACCAACAACTTCTCCCTAACCATCGATGGCTCCACAGTGCTCCCTTCCCCCCACATCCGTAACCTTGGTGTCATCTTGGACCAAACCCTCTCCTACGACAAACACATTAAACAAATCACCAAAACAACCTTTTTCCACCTCGTCGCGTCTCCGCCCATCACTCTCATTCTCAGCTGCTGAGACCCTCACCCACGCATTCATCACCTCCAGATTAGACTATTGCAACAGTCTCCTCTATGGTTCACCATCCAAATCACTCAAGAAACTTCAATACATTCAAAACTCCGCTGCTCGTCTCCTCACACACTCCCGCACCTGAGATCACATCACCCCTGTCCTTCATGACCTCCACTGGCTCCCCATCCCCCAGCGTATCCACTTCAAACTCCTCATCCTCACCTACAAAGCCCTCCACAACCTGGCTCCCCTCTACCTGTCTGAGCTCCTCCACCGACACACTCCCACCCGCACTCTCAGGTCTGTGGATGCAAACCTCCTGTCCCCCCCCCCCCTGCAGGACCAACCTTCGGTCCTGGGGGGACAGGGCCTTCTCCATTGCAGCTCTCACCCTCTGGAACTCTCTCCCTAAAAACATCAGAGACTCCCCCACACTC
The DNA here is from genome assembly GCF_963584025.1 of Labrus mixtus. NCBI lineage: Eukaryota > Metazoa > Chordata > Actinopteri > Labriformes > Labridae > Labrus > Labrus mixtus. Next base: position 30,005,829 of record NC_083615.1, read on the forward strand.
ACTTCCTACAAGAAATCCCTAAAAACTCATCTTTTCATCACCGCCTACAACCACTGACTCTCATCCTCTTCCCTTGACACTATTTCTATTTTGTATTGTTCTCTTAGTTTTTGCTTTGTTTTTTTTTGTTGTTGTTTCCTGTCAAAGCGTCTTTGAGTATTTAGAAAAGCGCTATATAAATCTAATTTATTATTATTTAATTTATTATTAAGAATAACATACTGTACTCACTGCTTAACTGTGTTTCTAGATCACGCTCATTTCAGGTAAATTTACATGCAGTGTGAAGATACGAGCATAATAAAGGTCGCTAGCATTAGCATGCTAACACAACAATGCAGCGTGAGTTGTTTTGGTTTCATGCTGGTGCTCAAGGGCGACATCTGCTGGATCAAAAAATCGCATATAAAGCCTTTAAAGGTCACATATTCTCCTCCTCTTCAACCAGTGTAAATAAGTCTCAGAGCTCCTCAAAACATGTGTGTGAAGTTTCTTATTCTAAATCCACTCTGATCCTGTATTTGATCATGCCTATAAACCCCTCTATTTCAGCCCTGCTCAGAACAGGCTGTTTCTGTGTCTGTAGCTTTAAATATGTAAATGAGCTGTGTCTGACCACGCCCCCTATCTGGAAGGGCTGGGGAGGCTTGGGCTTTGTTGGCATGGACTTAATTGTGTATGACGTGACATGGTATTCATCAATCTAAGAACACAGGTTTAAAGAATTAAGCAATTTAAGAACACGTCATAAATCTGACTTTTAATTTGTTGTAGAGATAGGACAGTGGAGAGAGTCTGACACTGGGGACAGAGAAAGAGAGGAATGACTTGCTGGAAAAGGAGCCACAGCTTGGACTATAGCCTCGGTACATGGCACACTAACCCTGGATACCAGCACTTCTCTTAGGAACTTTCTTAAGAACATGTTTAAGAAAAATCAAATCATCATATCAAAACAATATTGGTGAATTTGGCCCAGTGCCTTAATCCAATTTTAAATTCAACATAGACAACTCTTTTTGCTTGTAATAACATTGTTTGTTAATTAATTATGATTTCAAGTAATCCCAAAGTACTTTAAACAACTTGGTTATTCTGCCACGTCCACGAGGAGTACCTCTGCTAATATAAAAAAAAAATGTTTTACAGACAAAATGAGCAGCTGTACCTCATGTGCCATGGCCACAAATTCATGTTAAGTTAATTAATTAAGTTAGAAATTTGTTCAGACTTGTGCACATGCAACAAATTGAAATCAAACTTTAATCACAATGACTTAACAAACCAGTGCCTGAAAACTAAAGTTATATGTATATATATGTATATATATTATATGTTATTTTTTTAAGTTTACTTTTTCAAAAGAACAGTGGATCAGTGAGAGTGATAATACAATCTGTGACAACTGGAGATAACTCCAATTCAAAAAAACAATGCTTCATGGGAACCTATGTATGCTTGAAAAGCCAAGCATGACAAAATGATTCAGGAGGAGTCTACCATCTGGACTATTTTTCATGTCATTTTTTCAAACAAATGAAAACCCAGGATGGTCACAGATATGACACTATGCTGAAATAATGACACAAACTGGAGTCTTATTCTGGCTGAATGTTAATAACAGACTTGAAACTCTACATGAGACATATTAAGTGTGACATGTCGGATGGACGTGGGTGGAGTTGGAAGTTGAACAGAAAGCCAACATGATCTTAAGACAACACATAAGGCAACATGTCATGTTGAGATGAGAGTTAATGTGAAGAGCAGCGCTCAGTGTACTCACAGTTCCCGTCTGAAGCCACTCTATGAGAGCCTGTGCCGTCTCTGTAGGAAGCTGTGCTCTGAGGCTGTCTTTCCCCTGCTGGCTGGGCTGGAGCTCCAGGGCGAGTTTGAGGTCCTCAGCTAACTGAACGACCTGCAGTGGACCAGCACTGACGGGAGAACCCAGGTCATACACGTTGTTAGAGAACTCCGACGCTGCTGCTTTTGAACCTGCAGAGTATGTGGAACAGCACAGGAGAACACAGCGCTTAGAATACTAGGAAAGAAAATGTAATCACAGCCATATATTCCCCTCTTTCCAAATTGTCCATGTGTCACCTGGAACGTTTCCCTGGCAACCCCTTTAAGAGCACACACACACATACACACTCGTACATACACACACAGTAGGTCACATTGAAACATCTGCTTACAATAGTACATATAGTACATTGAGTCCTAATTAATGAAAAACATATAATGAAAAGAAGATCCTTGAATACCTCTGTAGAACAGAGCATGAGAGTAAGTGAAGTGCTTAAAGTTACAACACAATAATTTTTAACTGTAGTTTTATTTCTGCAACGCCTAAATCAGAGGTCTCAACGTCGCTCACCAGCTACTGGTAGTGTGGAATTGGGAAACACCAGAATATGGCGCACGAAGTGCAAAAAGCCATTCACCGATTACTGTACGTGTATAGTGAAGAAAGCAATGACTACCTACACCTAACTCAGGGACCACAAAAGAGTTAAATACCATCTGCTATTGCCAATATATATGTTGGTGCTAACACAGTGGCATCGAGAGTCTCTGTGTAAACTTTGGTTATTGACATTTCCTTGGAGTTTACAAAAAGTAGTTTCATAAAGCTGGTCCATTTGTTTTGATATATTAAATGACTTCACTTCAGCGATGCCACTTTCATTTTTTCTTAATAGACACTGAAATATAAGCAATACTGATATTTACCCTTGTATGAGTTGATATGAAGGCTACAGGATAGAGAGATAGTTTGCATCTGATGAAAGCACAGTGTCATAGGAATGAGTGTGAACAGTGACATTTGGTACATTGTGCACTTAACTCACTGCTTCCTGTTAAACCCACAAATAACTTCAAGCTTGTTCAAGAGGAACAAAAAAAACAACTAGAACAAGAACCCACTCTCGCATCATCTCTCCATCCATCCACCCATGTACACTTCACTGAATTTAATCCAGAGAACACTGAGACATTTTTTACACACTGTCAACTCAGACAGAACACAAAACTACATCATCACCTCCAGACAGGGTTGTTATTTTTTTGAGTTTGAGTTTGAGTTTTAGACAACTGTTACATATTAAAGGAAATATTGAAATGATTTACTATTTGTTCAAATGGGAGCCGAGAAGAAAAAGGACTGACTGTTTACTGGATGGTATACAGACTTGCTTTTATGTGAAGTCGTCTTCTTAATGTCTTTTCTTACTGGTTTTACTATTTCTATCTTCTTTTACATCTTACTGTCCTTTTATTTATGCTCTTTATTTATGCTCTTATCTCGTATCACTGTTTCTTTTCCCTTAACTCCTCTTATGTTTTAACTTGTGTAATTTTTTATCTTACTTAGTCTATTTATGTTTTATATGTATATATACTTTTTATTTTTATTAATATTATAGTTTTTTTAAATCATTTAACCACTTGTTTCTATTTCTTTTACTGCTCTTACCTTCTTATTGCTGTTATCTTTTTATTTGCTTTTATCTCTTTTAGTTTCTTACTTCTTTTTAAATCTTTGGTCCTCTTGGTGTCAGCTCGTGTTGTTGGGTTCTTGTGTTCCCTGGGTTCTTATGATGGTTCTTGTGTTGCCTGGGTTCTTATGATGGTTCTTGTGTTGCCTGGGTTCTTATCATGGTTCTTGTGACGGTCGGGTTATATATGTCTGTTGGGTATCATGCACTATGGGTTCTTTTCTGTTGAATTGTATTTAATAATTTTTAGTATTTTGCATTTCTTATGTTCTTGCTGTTGTTTATGTTCTTCTGTGTTTGGTTTAGTTTGCTGTGTTCTTGTTTTTGCTGTTTGTCAAAGCACTTTGTAAACCTGTGATTTTAACAGGTGCTATATAAATAAAGTTATCATTATTATTATTGTTATTAATTGGTCAGGTGGTTGGTTGACTGTTTATATGTCACAGGTGAACAGGAAACGGGGGCATATGTAGTGGGAACATACTGTTCTTACCATAACACAACATATTTAACATACAAAAGAACGACAACAAACAGTATAATCAATGCAATAATACCTCATCATGTCGTCATCACGGTTTGTCTGCTTCATAAGTGACAATAAACTGGAACATCAGACAGTAATTTAATTTTGGACATTTGTTTATTTTTTAAGCATCAAGAACTTTCCATACACCTACGCTCTTTTTCTGTCCCCTATTCACACATACTCAAAACACTCACATGGATGGTGCTGGTCTGATAAGAGCAATTTTGTTTTTCATGACTTGTTCCTGGAAACTTCAACAGAAGGACACGAGTGAAAAATCTAAAATATCAAAACACCAATGAATAAATACAACATGTTTCTTTATATTTCATCAAAGAAGGTATATTTTGCATTGTTGGTACAATCCAGTAATGTCTGTATCATTCTTCACTTTTTTAACCTGCAAAGGTCTGTTCAGTCTTTACATTTTACCGTCTGTTTTAGATACTTTTTCCTCACTCATGATGTGTCCTTTTCTTCATTAAAGTTATTTTACCAGGATCCCCAGGTAAAACGAAAAGGGAAAACCTTGTAATAAGAGAAGGGTTCAGTGCTGGAATATACAGAAAGTCTGATAGTTACTCCTCTCCCTGAAACAAAATAATTTGCAGCGCTATTAAAGTCACATCTAAAAAATAACACAATCAAAAAGTCATGAAGCGGTGGAGGGCTCACATGTAAACCAAAAGGAAGTTAAAAAAAACATGTTGATCATGGAATGCAATATGACCAACATATCTGAATTCTGTTGATAAGTGTCTCTAATTTCCTTGCCAGTGATTGGCTGATGTTATCGCTAATGGGATTTTTAATGCATTTCTATTTGTGGTCACTGAGAGCCGGAACAGCAACTGAGAGCACTGAATGTGATCAGCACGTTTTAGGCAAACAGCAGGGACTTGATGAGCTTCAGATTCCAAAATGCAAGGTTTAGACCCTCTTATATTTAACAGTGTAGTAAAGGATGAGGTTGTACTGTATGTTCAGACAATCAGAAAGATGACACAGCATGTTGTACGTTTGAGCAGAGGACTTAACCCAATACATGATTTCTCTAACATTGTTCAATTAAAGAGTCAGAGAGATTCTTAAAATGCCACTAAAATGACTAAAATGTGATTTTCATACACTCTTATTAAACCTTTACCCAGATCACTGTTGAATTTAGCTGACAATGGATGAACTGGCTGCAGCAAACCCCTTTTGCACAAAAATTATGCACCACTAACAGGTGCATGTAGTATTAAAGGCTTTATATGTTATTTTTTGATCCAGCAGATGTCGCCCTTGAGCACCAGCATGAAACCAAAACAACGCGCTGCATTGTTGTGTTAGCATGCTAATGCTAGCGATCTTTATGATGCTTGTATCTTCACACTTTATGTAAATTTACCTGAAATGAGCGTGATCTAGAAACACAGTTAAGCAGTGAGTACAGTATGTTATTCTTCTTTTCTCTAGTCCCTCAATTAAACAACTTTTATACACGAGGGGAGGAGTCAGCCGGCCGTCCCGGCGATGTAAACAAAGTGAAGATAGGACTTTGAAAACTCTGAAAACATCACAGACAGTGGGACTCGGGTGTTACACCCATTGTAGACAGTCATGACTCACAGAGTTATTTTCAGAGGATATACTTGATTTATATTACATTTACGTGTGAAAAATCACATATTAAGCCTTTAAACATAATGGAAATTTAAAATAAAATTATCATGAAGAAATTTCACCAGTAGAATAAACATGTTGACCGTTTAATTAACAGCTGTTTTTTAAAACTGCTGTCTTTCTTCGTTTCAAAGCTTTAAGACTCATTACTCATCATTACAAGCATTTAGAAGGCAGTCATATCAAAATAAATACAGTGGGCCTGTTGACTGTTCACACCACCAAACTAATAACTTTGTCCATAACAAAATCATCGACTACGTCAAATTATGTCTTAAATGTCTCAGCAAAGGTTGTCCATTGTTATTCAAATAACAAGCTTTAAGGTAACAGAAGACATCAAGGCCACCATGAAGACTAGTAACTAAGTAAGGAAAGTTTATTTGTATAGCACCTTTCACAGATAAACATCACAAAGTGCTTTAAAACAAGTGAACAATAAAAGAAGATAAAATAGCAGAGAACAATAAAAGTGCAGGGAAGAACAGATAAAATAATAAAACAAATAACTACAGTGATGCATACAAAGAAAATGCCACTGGGAAATAAAAGCAGAATAAATAAGAGAATTGATGCAGTAATTTGAAAAGTTCAATTAGTTTAATCAAATGCTTGTCTGAAGAAAAACGTTTTCCGCTGCTTCATAAAAGTGTTGCAGGAGTCTAAGCACCACAGAGACAGTGGGCGGGCATTCCAAATACTGGGAGCAACAGCTTGTTTTAAAACAAGTATGGGGAACAGAAGACCTGAGGGGCCTATATGGGGATTCAAGACGAGGGCTTTTAAGAGATGTAATCAGGAGGAGGGGATGAAAAAACAGGGGTACCTGAAAATGAAAATCAGGGAGGCTAAAGACAATTAAAAGGACGCTGAAGCAAAAACTCCATCAGAACTACATGAGGGAGGTCTGGAGTGGCATGGAGACCATCCCTGGTAACAGAATAGTTGAAGGCAGCTTGGACAGGATCTGACGTGGCCCCTGACTCTGATGGTGGATCTTGGGGGATTGGTGGCTTTAAATGCAGGGGTTTAATTCTCAACGATATTAGCAACAGCTGAAATGCTCATGTAGCAGTAGAGTAATGGAATCAATGATCAATGGAAGACGAGCTCACAACATTTACAATTTATTAGAAATCCCTGAGTCATTTCTGTTTCATGGAGTACCAGTCACCACACCATGTTAATTTGGTGAAGTTTAAGCCCCACAACATTTCTAAAGCCCCTTTTCAATGCAGGAACTTACCCCGGGAACTATGGACCTTTGGAGGAACTATGTGCATTTTGACCGCAAAAAACAGGTTTTACATGTAGTTTTAGTTTATGTGTGTGTGTGTGTGTGTGTGTGTGTGTGTAAAGGGGGGTTGGGGGATGAGAACTGAGGGGAAGCAACTTTATTGGATTAAAGTAAAATGTTAATTTCACTCTTTCACTCTTAATAACCTGAAGAACCGATCCTAACTTTGTAACCCTGTGTAACCCCATTGGGATCAAACTTGCTTTGAGGATCAATGAGTTGTAAAGAAAAGCTTGAACTTGAACCAGCTAAGCCCTCCATACCAAACTAATTTACTCAAATAAAATAAAAATAAAAATTGTATGTTGCATTCACTGATCAGTAGAGCACAGGGTTCTCTCTAGCTTCTTTATAACTCCTACCTGCGATAATGTCATCCATCTGCTCCAGAGCTGCCTCCAGCATGTGGCTGGCCTCCGTTTCCATGGTGATGGCGGGAAGCATCAGATCTAGGTGCACAGATGTTCTGTTAAAAAAAAAGAAAAAAATATAAACATTTAGCTTATATGCAACTTACATCGCCCTTTTTTTAATATTCAAAAAGTTTAAAAAGAAACAGAAACAATTACAGGATATAATAGAGAGGGTACGGATAAAACATAAGAGTCACACAGGCTGATACAGGAGTGATGAACTGAACAAAATAAAGAACTGAAGTTAGCAAAAGATGGTTGGGGTTTGGGTTTGATAAGAATAGTACAATGATAGAGAGATGAGTAGTGACAGTCAATGTCTGTCAAACCTAACCTAAAACATGAGAAATGTTTATATAACATTTAAAAACTAAGCTTGTGATGCAGTCTGTGCATCCTGCAAGAATCAGGTATCAAGTATCTGTGGAGATGTTTAGGCTCTAACAACTCTACTTATGCCATGCATATACTTTCTGCTGACCTCGTTCCAAACGGGACGCATTATAAAAGTGTAAATCTTTACTGTACTTGTCTGTACGCCTCTCTTCTTAAGCTACTGAAGTCGATAAAAGAAGCTAAGAGAAGATAGCGCCCACTGCTGGTTGATAAAAGTTTATTAACCATATTTAGATTGTGAGTTTTGTGTTGAATGTTAATTATATTTTGATGTGTGACTACATCCCAAGGTCTAAATAGTTGAAAGATTTCCACATGCCACCTTTAATTAAGTTATATCAAAGTCTTCTGCATGCCACAGGTTATGTTATTTCTTAAGTTTCTTGATGATTTTTCAAATTAAGTGTATTTACTTTTTACTTCATTTGCATGTAACCCATGCATGCACGTGTCTTTGAAAAACACCACCACTGGCAACAATTAACTAAAACCATATTACACACACAGACTCACAATACCTGAAAGAAAAATCAACTTTTCTCCATCATTGCTGCCTCTGGCTTTCCCTTCATCTCCTGTCATCCTTGTTTCATGATTTCTGATGCACCCATGCTCCCTCCTGTCATCCCATCTTTGCCTGGCACCCATCCCTTCTCTGTCATCTCTCCTTCAAGGCTCTCATCCCGCTGTCACGCTGACTTACGGATGAATACACATCAACATGCGGAAATCACCGGGAAGGACAGTGATGTAATCTACTGATGCCCTGGGAGAACAAACCCTCCTGCCGAGCAGCCTAATGCTCATCTACATTAGCACTAACTTTCACAGCCACAACTCATCATGACAGCTGACTCTGACAATCTGTATAAAACACAGCCAGTAACCTTCCACTAACAAAGCTTTCAATCCCATCATTTTCGCTCACAGTATGTTTGTGTGTTAATTGTGTTATTATTAATGTGAATGGCTCAGTGTTCCTCTTGTTGAGACTGAGGGTGACGGTACCATTCACACACTGTGACAGAAGGATTCTGTTAAACAGCGGCGTGACAACAGTTGACCTCGACCAGACAACACCGCCTTTGTCTTAATGTGTGTGTTTCAGAGACGGTCAGTGTGTGTGAGCAGGGAAGTCGTTGTTGCTTCATGACTCTGTGTGTTGAGTATGTAAAGGTGCTGATATAGAGATAAGTCCTGTTCCAGCCCAGCGCTGACAAGACAACTGAAACAACTCTCTCCAGTGTCTCCTTTATTACACAATCTGTGCTACGCTTGTGGAAAGGTTTTTATGTGTGTGTGATGTGGGAAAGATAGAGAGAGCAGAGCGTGTGTGTGTGCTTGTAGTTCTCCAAATGTCCTTGTGATCTTGGATTGAATCTTGTGAAATAATAATCTCTATCCAACTTTTTCATAAGCAATCTTTTTAATGAAACTGTTACTTAATAGTTTTGTATTTTCTTTGCTCAGATTCAATTCAAGTTGGAAATGAATTTATTTTATTTTTCTTGATGTTAAATTTGCAAGGTTTCCTGACAACACGTTTGAACTGTCACACAGGCAGGTGGAGTGTGTGTTCTTTAACATTTGACTTTTAGGATACTTTAAAAGAGTTAGCTATATTGCCTGGTACTGGAATTATTATTGAGACTTCCTAAACTACTGAACCGTGGATGCACATTTGTTTATCTTATTTTTTAAATGTGCAATATTGAAACTCTCAGGAGGTTTGCTCTGCTAAGTTTTTTTATACTAATATATTAGATGGTAGTACTTAATTGTACCCAGTCTTATGCAGTTTCTGCCCATTGAAGGACTTCTTATAATAATAATAGACTTTATTTGGCATCACAGACACATTGGACGAACCAGATGCATTGTTTAATGCATTGATAATTGTTTTCCATAGGAGGCTTTTGAAAGGAAAACAATTAAGATAGGAAGAAAAGCAATAAAACAGAGAAAAATCAGACAATAAACCAGTCAGAAGCTATTCATGTGAGCACTGTTGTTTTGATTTTAGCCATTGTTTGAGTCCTCTGTTAAAAGCATTACTGTTGCTCTCTAATTTTATGTCAGTGGGCAGAGAGCTCCAAAGTTTTACCCCCTTTGCAGAGAAAGCAGACTGGCCAAAAGATGTCTTGTACATTGGGTCAAAATGTAACTGGTCTTTTTTTTTAATTTGCAGAATGTTTCTGTATTTTGTTTTCTCATTTTGCAGCTTTTTAAGGCTGTCTATCTGTCTTTTAAAGATTTCCTTATGTACCTGTTGTTTTCTAAATGTGTATTTTCTGAAGTTGTGTTGAATTAATTTGTGTGACCTTTATCAACAATTTTTCCAATGGAATGTAATTTGTAGTTTTCATAACTGTGTGACAGCATATTAAAGTTCAACTCATGAGGGTTCATACTAAGGCAGCTATTACAGAATATTATTATAATGCAGTTAAAGGATTAGAGAACAATTACAATGTGACAGCTATGACAGTTTACCAGTGCTGACTATTGTAGATTACATTAGAATAAATATCCACTTAATAGCCATGTCAATTATTTCATTGAAAAGTAATGATCAATTACTATCACATACCAAACTGAAGGGCTGGATCTTCTCCTGAGGTTTTATCAAACAGTCTGTGCTCCATGATTTCTAGTTCATGTCTCAGTTGATGTAGAAACAGACACACCCTTTCCCAGCAAGAGAGAAATACTCCAGAAAAACAAGTTTGTCTAAACATGACGATGCCGGACCTGTTTCTGTAACAACTACTCCCACTTCAGTGTGACAGCTCTCTCCTGGGTGAAAAGGGAAGCTAGCACTCTGTCTGCTGTGCTAACGCTGTTAGCTTCACTGAGATAAGACAGAAAAAAAGTATGAGGGATCAAATGTTTTTGATGCGGCAAGAAATGTTGGTCTTGATAGTTATTTTCAGCATTTCAATGAAATGACATGAACCCACAGTTTTCATTAAGTGAAGAATAAATGTATTTCTGTTACACAACGCTCAAAGTTTGAAATGTTAAAGGGCCCAAAGCTCTAATAATATGAATAAACACCCACATCAGAAAACATTAGCCTGCCCAATATGGGATTTTGTCCAATATTGAAAGCAGTTTAAGAGGTTTACCTCTATTTCAACACTAGAAGTTAAAGATAAATTGATTTTGATATCATCACAATCACAATGATTGTGCAGTGCATCCATTTTCCCTTTATGTGACATTGAAAGGATACTGCTATCTATCTTCTAGTGCAGACCACTGAGATGCTACATGTGCTGCAGATTGTACTGGGAGTATCACAAACTGTGGAGTGGGAGCACAATTTTTAAATCACCCCAAACACGTTTAGTGGAAAAAAAAAAAATTTCATGTCAGAAAACATGCACACTGACTGATACAGGTATATCTGAAGCCTGTATCTGCATTTTTTGGGTCCACCTCAGTATACTGAACATTTCAGTATGGATACTAACTTCCGGGTTTTATGCAGTATGGATCGGATGCGTGCTTTCAGGAAATGAATTGTATTTTACCACCCACAATGCTGTGCGAAATTAAATGTAAATCGTCACGTCACTTCTCCAAATCAAAACAAACCAGCGTGGATTAATTTAATACATTCTTAATTTAAAGTCCCAACTGAAATCACTACTTTTAATTAACAACAGAAAATATAACAAATGTCTGCATTATTATAAAACCTTTCCCCCTCTATTGAAATAATGATTTCACTATTTAAATGTGTCTTTATTGGTTTATTTTATATTCTGTATCTTACTGTCTTTCATTTGTACTTTCCTTTATGTACTGTATACTATTTAGTTATTTAATCTGTCTTTTACTTGATTTACATTGTAATATTGTTTTTTGTTTACCTGACTGTATATGCGCATTACTCTTCTTGAATAAAGCTAAACAAAAAAAACAAAAAACGGGTGAATGCGGCCGGTTCGGGAAACGTAAATGACGCCACTTCCATACTGAATGAATCAGAAGAAGTAGGAACAAATATCTGCTTACTGTGTGTGCATACTGAATAGTAGGTACTAAACAGTATACAGCATGGATAGTAGGTACTGCATACTGCCTACTGAAAGATTGAGTAGGTACTAGGCAATTCAGATACAGCCCTGGAGTGTGTGATGAGTTTGATAGAAGTGTGTGGAAGACGGCCTCTGGCTGTGGAGGTGAAGACCAGGAGTGTGTGATGAGTTTGTACTGTTGATCTCTGTAAGCAGATCGGAGTGAGGAGGACGTTGAGAACGTGCATATAATGTCACTTCCTGGAGCTTTCAGGGAAAATATGACCCGGGGAAACTTTTTATACAGGCAACACAGATAGACAGTGAACATCTACTGTTTCACATCAGTTAACCGTTCGCTTATTAATGGGTGATAAAAAAACGATTTATACATGTAAAAAGTTACATATAGAACCTTTAAGTTGTTAGGGCTACTATATTAGCAAACCTTTTTGCTATTAACAGATCTCTCATATGTAATCATTTTGTACTCTCCAGGCAGATCTGGTTTATAGAGGAACAAACCCCCCCCAAAAGGTTTTAGTTTTCGAGATACCCCTACCCGAGGTAGAACAAAGCACAGCCATATTTTTTCATAACTTGAACATGTCTAGTTTATGAAACGGATTGTTGTATAAAAATATTTTACTGCAAAATAACTTTTTTTGGATGTTTTATACATCTTACCAAAAAACGAAAATAGGTCAAATTAGGGCTTCTCCAAAAGGGACTGCTCTAGCCTTATCACATGTATCTCTGGGAATCACAATCAGAACTTCACCAAATGTGGACAGGATGTTCACAGATAGTTATTAGTTACAATTAGGCAAAGTTTTTATCATAACCATTTTTAATTTTTTAATGTTTCACACTTAAACACACTAGATAGAAAATATGAGACAAAATGTATTAGGAGTAACTATAAAATGTTGAATTATATATATATATATTACAGAATACAATTATTTTGTGTCTTGTTGTTAAGTCTTAATCAATTGTTTGTGGCCACCTCCTCCCACATACACATCCATAGGGCCCCATTGTACCAGGTCGCCCTGAAATCCTGGCTGCACTAGTTTCCTGTTAGGGGCTGGTGACAGCATAGGGTCAAGTGAAAAGTCAAATAACTCGCTTTTATGTTGAGATAACAGTCTAAAGAAGATACAAATGACACATTTTAATGTTTGGTGTACTTACTTAAAAAATGACAGACTTTGATATACATACCTTTTGAATTTTTGTTTAAATTTTCAACTACATGTGTGTTTAAGTGTGAAAAATTCAAAAATTTAATTGAATTTTCTACCTCGGGTAGGGGTATATCAACTTTTAGGGGCCCAAGTTCCTCTACTATTAGTGTCCTGCTGCTCAAAGCTCCAATATGTTCATGTATTAATGTCTGTCCGCTGTACAGTGCTGAGGTGTGTTGAGAATAGGTATGGCACCGATCTGTTCCTGGTATCGGATATCGGTCCGATGCTGACCCAAATAGCTAGATCAGATATTGGTGACAATAGGCTGATCCATGTTGATCTACAACTCAGTTCTCTGCTATTCTGTGTTTACAGCATGCGTGTGTATGTGCTACCTAACTGTCATCGGCTCACTGGTTGGTCTGTGCATTTTGCCAGGCGGAGCCAACATCTCATGAAGGATGCTCACAACAAAGGCTTATCTGATTGGATGTATTCACGCTTGTTATCCCAACAACTTCTATGACATCTAGCTCATGTTTTGAGAGCTGTCGGTTTAACAACGAGTTTAAAGGGATACTTCACCCGTTGAAACAATGAATCTGTATTGACATTGGGTCATCTATGTAGTAAAAATGTGAAATAGTGTTTTTTCCAGACAGAAAGTCGCTGGCTGTACACTCGGGAGTGTCTGCATGAAGCGTTTGTGCACTGAGAAGAAAAGCGCTGCACGTCCATCCACTCAAGTTGAAACTTTTCAGAAAGGTGCTGTTGACGTTGTGGGCGCTCTTTTCAAAAATGTCTGATATTCTCTGTATTATAGCGACCTACAGATCGTATCTTGTTCTCACATCCTCTTTGCTTCGGTCTGCTGGAGTAAAAAACGATCTCAAATATAAAACATGCAGTAAAAAGTAACAGAGCACGGTCATACAGCGGCTGTTGTCAACAAACTGTTGTCATGGAGACAGGTCAGACATTCAGCACTTTTCTTCTCAGAGCACAAACGCTTCATGTAAACACTCCAGAGCGTACAGACAGCGCTTTTCTGCCCGGAAAAAAAGCTAGGTGGACACGGGGCTTTAGTTGGCAAATTCATTTAGACTTCTGAAGTACTCTTCATTTGTGTTTCTTTTGAAATTATTTCTAGGGCTGGACCCGAATATTCGGCTATTCGAATATTCTTTCGTTGGGTAGGCAATCGATTATTAATGAATAATAATGTTAATGAATTATTAACTAAAGGCAGTGTGCCAAATATGCAGTTTGAAACTGGCCTTCCATGGTGGTGGCTCAACAATCATTAAAAGTCACCTGAATGTGAAACCTGAATGTGAAAGTAGTCTGCTATATTTTTATGGTGTAAAAAATCGAGACCATACTAGCTAGCAAACTTAGCTTAGCTTAGCTGAACCTTTGCTTGGAAAAGACTTATTGAGCCGCGCCACGCAAAATAACGTTTTTTTGCGTCATCGGTGGCTCCTTTTCCGACAAGAAATACAGAACTTTTCCGTCTCAGGGGAAAATGAGGGCGGGATGCACGACCATTCAAAAACACTACCAGGTTTCTAATGATACAAAGCTTAATGAAAATGTGTGAAGTATCCCTTTAAAGACAGCAAAGAAGGCAGATGACGTTAAATGAAGCAGTGAACTTTGTGGGCAGCATTGCAAAGACAAGAGAAACTTCCCAGTGATGGTTTGAAAGTGACAAAACATTTGAGACTATACTGTTCAGTTTGTCATCACGTAAATCATTTCTAAACAAACAACGACTTTCTTGAGAAAGTCTCTTAAATTTTCAGTTAACCATAACTTGGTTGCTTTCAGTGTTTTTCAAAGTGGGGATCGGACCCCCTGGGGGATCACAGAAACTTGGAGGGTCTATTATTGTTACAACAGAAATTATAAAGGACTGTTTACAGACATTAAATGAGTTGAATCAATAAGGAGATTATTTAAAATTAGACACATTTTAACAGTTTAATTTCTTAAGGTAAAAGGAAAAATATCCACTATATAATTATAAGTTTGATAGCAGCAGGTAAGCTTTAGCTTGACTGCATATTGAAGAATTTGCATTGTGAAGATTGAAGAGGCGAGGCATAGCTTTTTTTCCCCGATTTATTTCTCAGTTAGTGGGCTACTTACTCCTCAGGCTCACTAGCAGACCAATGCACATTCACAGAGCTATGAGCTATAAAAAGTATCATCTCAAAGCTAAGTCTGTGGGCTTGAACACTGGTTAGATTATCTGTTCTAGTGTATGACTGTAGGGAGGGTGTGATCTGTGAACCGTGGCTGATGTGTGGCTTCATGAGGCTCCCTGCGCTACACTCATGGTGCTTCTCTGTGCTGCTGTATTATTTTACTGTATTATTTTAATCCTGCGATGGTGCATTTGATTCTGCTCTGCTCACTTCTGTCAAGGACATGCGGCTGTGTCTTCTGCCCACTCTATATAATATCTGATTGTTTTCTCCTTTACTGTTATCCTACTCCGCCCACTTCAGTTGACTTCTCTCATTTCTGATGTAATCTGGTTTGCCCTCAGAGTGAGGCTAATGAAGCATTACACACAACAACACATGACTGCCAGTCAATGATCATCATGAGGGTAACAAACAGAAATGTGAACATTGAAACATTACTTCAAAATCATCTTGCTTTAGAAAAAAAAGTTATCATAATAGACCCCAGAAAAGTAATCAGTATGATGTTAATTACATAATAAATCATCAGGAGAATTTGGGGAAGATCTATAAATGAAATTACAGACGAAAAGATCAATATACACGTCTGTTGTCCCAATTGGCAGAAGTGCATTGGCAGCTGATCAATAGCGAGTGCTGGGATGATGCCCGACCACTCCCCAAAAAGAGAATGGCAGACCTTCACTCAGTAAAATGTTGAAAAAATAGCTTGAAACGCTTAAAAGAGCAAGGTCAATATTATGCAGTAAGTGAGTGTAATGTAAAATCTGCAATAAAAATGTAGACTAAAAACATTCAATGTCAATGTCTGATAAGTGACTGACCACATGTGTACGTCCCTCCATTGATATCGTCGTATTTCCAAATTTAGGGGCTGTATCCTTCAAAGGGCTCATTTGAAGACTGATTATATCACAGCAGGTCATAGCTGTCCCATTTTGACCTTCATCAGATATGATGGCTGGAAAAAAGGCATCACACAGTACCTGATGAAGGTCGACTGAAACGTTGTGGGATTAAAAAAACGTGAGCATAAAACGAGACGGTGTGCAGGAGTAATTCCTCATCGTCTTTTTAAAGATACAATCCCGTAAATAAAACAAATACAGAGTCTCTGCACTGGTGGGACTGTGAGTGTTGGTTTTTCCAAGTCCTGCTGCAACCATGAAACACAGGTAAGGTAAAAAAACAAGTTGCTGTTGATTCAGTATGGCAAAGAGAACCTGTCATGGCACTACTTGAGGACTACTGCTTGAAGTCTTTGAGGAGATAAAAAAGTTTATGTGAAACTTTACTTGTAACCTACAATGATTCCTTATGATGTAATTTCCCTTTCTTTTCATAAAAGTGCGCTCTAATAAAACAAATAACTGACTTGATGCATCGACACTCAGGTTGATTTAAAGCCTTAACTTTTAACAGCAGCCTGGAGGATAGTGTGCAGAGTTACTGCTGTTAACGGATACAAACCTTCACACCTGGCAGGTATCCAGTACTACCACATTTCTGTAATGTCAGGTTCTGTGTGACTATAGTAATCATCAGGGGAACAACCTGCCTAAGGGCACCTACAGATACGATCAATAGATGCACCAGAGGAGAGCTGTGTGTGTATACTTGCAACACTGTTGACTGCCAAGTGAACCTATAAGTATATTATGGCAAGATAGTTACTTAGTGTTGTGGGTAACTATGGGTTGTGGTGTAATCCCTTATCCTTTATTAATCCTGCGAGGGGAAATTCAGTTTTACACTCTGTCTAATGAACATGCTACACAAACATAGGCTGAAATACACACACATGCACAAACAGGATCCTGTGGACATGCATTAAAGAGCCCATATTATGCCCTTTTTGGGGTTCGTATATTTAATCTATGTACCTACTTTTGTACGTTCACAATAGATAAAGTTTGAAAAAAGTGTATGTTTTCATGTACTGCTCCTCCTTGCTCCCTCTACGCTCTGAGTCTGTCAGCTACGCTCTGCTGAGCCCCCACTGTTAGACCCCACGTGGGCCAAGTCTGATCTGATTGGTCTGCCGATCCGCTCTGTCGTTATTGGTCAGTTGCTCAGCACGGTTCTCGGAAATGTCCCGCCTCTTTTACCATATTGGGAATGCAGCCACTGGCTCCGTCCGAGGGGAGCATAAACATTAGCACCTTAGCACTACTGTGCTACCGCATATCGTGGGCGTGCTACAGAAGTTAACGGGCGTGCATCATGAGCTGCTGGGCTTGCCACAACGAGCCAATGGGCTTAGATCAGTGATCTCACACTGACAATGACGTCGGACTGACACATTATTATCGAGGGGGGCTAGAACCGAGCGTTACGTGCAGCTAATGCTACAGCTAACAGGAGGACATAGGAGAAGCCACGTTTCCGTGGACTTTGAATTTTTGCACATAGATGTGCCTAAACATGCACAGGACACTTGGAAAACACACTAGAGCATATAAAACCAGAAAAAGCATAATATGGGACCTTTAATGGAGAGGTCTCAGAGTGAGGGGGCTGCCCACAGCGAGCGCTCCAGAGCAATTTTGGGGTTTGTTGCCTTGCTCAAGGGCACCTCGGCAGTGCTCAGGAAGTTGACTGGCACTTCTCCAACCACCAGACCAACTTCTGGACTTGGTCCGTGCTGGGACTTGAACTGGTGACCCTCTGATTCCCAACCCAAGTCCCTACAGACTGAGCTACTACCGCTCAACATTATTCAATTATATCATAATATGATGCAACTTAACACACTGTTTGAAAGACAGATATAGTCAGAAGAAGAGAAAGATAATGAACCAAGTGAAAAGATAAACTTGAAAGAGAAAGTGGAAAAAGAGATTTCACCCAAGGCAGAGCTCCTCCAACAAAGGCAAACAGCAGAGCTGATATGAGCTGACACTGAGCGGAGTGATGTACGACACTTAGCCTCTGGACTGTTAACATAAACAGGGCTTATTACTTATTATCAGGCTTGCTTACTGTAATCAGAATAGGATGGAGAAACACAGGCACACACAGCTGGTGAAACATACTCATCAGTGTTATTAACAGCTTTTAAAGATTATGTTGTGGCAGAAAGTGCAGTACAGATTACAGTTTTGTTCCATAAACGTTTCTCAGAGGCAGAAATTAAACAATGAATCAAAGAAGACAATAAGGAATGAACTTTACTTATAAGTAAGGCCAACTGGAACAAAGCACACTGAAAATAGTTCTCTCCTTGTCTGAGATAAAGACAATAATCTATTCAGCAGCAGGATAACTAACAAGCCTGGTTTAGAACGCATGAACTGAAAAAGTTAGCCATATCAATTTAGCATACTGCAATTTGACTAGTATTAACTATGCCTGTATAGTTGTTATGTCTCTTAACTGTAAGTTTGGTGCATTGCAGTCACACGATATGTCCAAGTGGAGATAAAAGGCAATCACACATAGCAGTATTCACAGCCTAATCCAGGAGGCAGAAACCTGCTTGTAACTGAATCACTATCAAACAACAAACAAAGAAGTTGACAAAACACATGAAGAAGACCAGTAACACACAGCAGCGCTACACGACAGTCACCCGCTGCTGCCTTTCAAACAAGTGTGTGGGGACAGTATGGGTTGAACATTTAAATTCATATAAAATATATAATATAATAACACTAGATGGAACAAACTAACTTCCACGACAGTCATTTCAAAATAAATTGGAGAAACCTAGAATATATCTATATATCTATATATATATATATGAGTTTTAGTTAATATGGATTCTTTAAGCCATTGTGTGATGTATTTGTCTTTTATCATTTAATTCATAATATGGTAAATCCAGTCAAATAACAGAACCAGCATGAATAAGCATGTCAAGATTTTTCTCCTTTTTCTTGCATATATAAAAGGTGGGTTCATCCACCAGTGCATTGTTGATTTTGACAAACAAGGAAATGTAGAGAAGGGAGGCAGTGAGGCAGTAACAGTCGAGATCTGCAGTTATTCGTCTGCAGTTTGTTTTCTAACTTGCCTGACAGGAACAGAAGGTTGAGGGCATTATTCCAGCCTGTTGCATACATACATAATCTATCTGAGACATCTGGTTATGCATACATTATATATGTTAAATAATACGGGCGGGAATCACCAGAGGCACGATATTATTGAGATTTTAAAACATTCCAATTCCAAAACAATATATTTGCGATTAAGCTTTTTAAACTGCATATTTTGTCCTCAAAGTTGAACTAAATCAAGAACTGTTTAGTCAAATAAGAAAACATCAAAGTCAATATTTCTGAATGCAGGAGTTTACAATAAGTAATTTAACCATGTGAAACTGATAAACCATAATTGGGTTTTTTTTACCCATTTTTTGGTAGCTTTAACCCAACAAAATAGTAATTTTGACCCATTTTTAGGTAGAAAATATAACCCAACATGCTGGGACAAACCTTAACAACCCAGCAGTTTTAAGTGTGTGCAATAAAAATGAATATCTCTAAGGATCAAAGATACATCTAAGAAGGATAACGGCCAATATATCTGTATCGCATATTTTCTCTCCCTAATATCGATATTGGTCCCCAAACTCCCACATCAGGGGGGCGCCGGTGGCGCAGTGGTTAATGCGTGCGCCCCATGTATGGAGGCTGTAGTCCTCCCAGGCTCAAATCCCACCTGTGGCTCCCTTCCCCGCATGCCATTCCCCACTCTCTCTCTCCCTGATTTCCAGCTCTATCCACTGTCCTATCATCAGTCAGGCCCTAATGTTAATGATGAACTACATCACACATCAAAGCAAATGCCAAATGCTATCTTCAGTGGTAAAAAGTTAGCATTGGACTTACTAAACAAAACTCATGCCACAAACATTCCTTCAGATTGAATCAATAACACACGAGCTGAGGCTCTGGGGTGTCTACATGTTAATTATTACATGCTTGTCAAACATTGAAGGGAAGCTGTCATTGTTTTGCAAAGTGGGAAACCTTGATATTTACTATTCCATCATCACCAAAACCTTCACAAGGTTCAATTACTGGGACCGGCCTGTGAGAACAGGAAATGCCAGAATGCGATGTGAACCTTTGAGGCTGAGACGAGGGGTCAAACATTAACAGAGAGAAACTCATACACAAACACAGAGGGAGAGAGAGAGAGAGAGACAAAGTGAGGGGGGAGAGAGGGGCGTGTGTGTGTGTTAGTTTACCGTTCCTCCTCATTTGGCTTAGCCTGTTTGGATTAGTGTCAACAGCTATAGGCCAGCCCTAAACCCCGCAGGCCCTCCTGTCACACAGGGTAAATACAACTGTGTGTGGCTGTATGTCTGTGTGTGTGTCTCTGTGTGTGTGATGCACGCACACAACAGGAAACACCAGATTCTTCACCAGTTAACTTCAATGTGACGGGACCACTAACATTTAAGATGAGGATGTTCCCTCTAATGTCCTTTAGTTAACTAAAGTATTCTCCTTCCTCTCTCTCTTCTTTACTGTAGTAGGGTTTCAATATTTTTTAACACAGGGCAATGTTGGTAGCTTTATGGCAACTGAAGTTAGACCAACATACTAGTTTAGCGTGCAGTACATGCAGTTAGATAAAAGTCAGATTTCTCTCACTTTTAGTTGTGATCATCTTTGAGGGCTTCTGCAGGGTGGCTCTCAAAGGAGTCAGCCCCCATAAGGCCATGATGTATAATGCATACCTTTTACATCAGAATTAAATATGTTCACAGCCTGGTACAAAAAAGATTTGGTCGACAAATTCTGTTTTTAAACCAACTGTACTGGGGCTGACACAATCAGGTGACAGGTTGGTACTCCTGTATCTACAGCACACATTTCCTCCTGAAATGTCAGGATTATCTGCCCCTGAAATCTTCCTCAGCAACTAAATAAATAAATAAATGAATGGTACAGAACAGTTTGCAAGTAGAAATAAGTGGGAAGAAGCTTAACTAAGTGCATGACCATCAACTGCCAGCCATAAATTTTCCTGAATACTTCTTACTGGGTTAACAGCTCATCTTGACTTCACACAGAAACTTTACTCGAGGCTTGTAGGAAAATTCCCAATAGAGCTAGGGTGAAGAAAATTGTCCTTTTTTGTTCACACATGTAGCACATCTGAAAATGTTGGAGAGTTCAAGGAGTTTGCATGCAGCCTCTGAAATGACATCAATGCTTTCTTTATCTCACACTGTGAACATTTCACAGAACAATACCAAAAGGTTTGGATAAATCTATTATTGACTTTAGTCTACTTGACTATATTTAGGTCTTCCACCTCATCACACAAGTACGCTAACCAAAGATCGTTAGTCAGGTCTCACACAATGCAGAGATAGAGATTGTGTGTGCTTTTCTGTGTGTGAGTGCGTGTATATGTGTGTTTGTGCATCTTTGTGTGATGACAAGAGTGAAATTACTTTGACAGGAGATGTTGCACAGCTTTGTTACACACATTCACACACAGAAGCAGAGTACTGGGCGGCAGTAGTGAGAGCGAGTTTGTCAGGCAGAACAAAATAACAGCCTCAAGTGCATATAAGTACTCGAGCTTTCTGATCTTTGGGTGTTCTGGTGCCCTATGACCTTTGTACTTGGCAATCCCAGCGACAGCAATACAGAATTGAGAGTAACTAAATTGGGATTAGTGAATCAGTAAATGTATTCTGACACATCCAATAGCAAACTTCTTTCCCACAATTTATTCAAAATATGTGTTTCAGCAAAGTTGTGATTAGGGATGCAGTGGTTAAACGGTTACACTATTAACTGTGCTTTAAAGATTACACATATTTAATCCGCTACACAGGGTATTTCTCTCTCTCAAAAAAGGGGCCAGCAGTAAAATATTTTTTGTTACCTGCATGGATCAGAAACAAAGTAAGACATGGGGTGCACTAGCTTAACGTACCATGCTAATCAAGACACACAGAAGCTAGCTGTAAAGCAAAGATTTGAATCAAAGAAACAAGGGGGGCATTTCATGTACACCAAGAATGACCAGATAGTTATTCAAAATGAATGAGCATTTTTAAACTATGTTCGGTGTATCCTCTAACTTAATGTTTGTTTACATAGCCTAAGACTTTTATCATCTCAACATGCTTCCCTTCGTACTTCTGCTCAACACAAACAGAAGCACACAAACTGCAGCCCACAGCCTCAGGGGCCTTTCAGATAGGATGCAGTGACTGTGCGCCGCTCTCAAACCCCATTCATTGTCTATGTGTAGCCAGGAGTGAGGGAGTATCTGTGCCGCACAGAGCTGAGCTCAAGGCCACGTTTGCCATCCGTGCAAGATACTTTTTTCTTTTTTTTTACTTGGCTGCAGCGCTCCGGGACGACATCTCAGTGCATCCAATATGAGATCCCAATAAACTGTGCCCCACTTTCCTGTGCTCTATAAAAACGCTGATGTGACAGTTTGCTGCTGGGCAGTAACACTTACTGGCCCGCTGCTTGCTGAGGGTCCACTAACACTCGTTGGGGATGTTTGGTCATTTCTTTCTTTCAGTGTGTTCTAACAGGTGATATTGTTTTAAATGGTGGAACAGGTGTGTGGTGTTGCTTGTTTTAGCCTCACATGTATTCTGGTGTAATAGGGTTAATATATTTATATTAACAAAGATTATATCGCAATGATTATTGTAATTGTTTTATGGCCCACGTCTACAACACACTCTTCTTTTTTTGCTGCTCTTCTCCTCCTCCTCCTCTGCAGAAGAAAGGACATGGTTTTCTACTGATTAATAAACAAATACATAGTATACTGTTCTGCATCCAAAAAGTTTTTTTTTTTCCCAACTAGTAACTTGCGCTGATGATTTGTGCGTGCTATGCTCACTGCAGCAGCAGTTTGAATGCAGTTCTGTTCTGACAACAGTTGATCCGTGTGGCATCGAACATTTCTTACACTTCTTACATACTTTTGAGTATGAATAATGTGTAACAGTGTGACAGTGAGTGTATTTAGGGGGCTGCTGCTGGGTCATGTTTGGCTCATTGTATGGTGTTGATGTGGACCATGGCAATTAGGTGTAAGCAAGTACTGTATACTGTAGGTTTTTTAAATGATCTACAGTATATACAATAAAAAATATTGTAGTATAAATGATTAAATGGTCATGATTAATAAACACGATCTCAATATTGATCAAAATAATCCCGATTATAATTTTTGCCCCAAATTTGTGCAGCCCTATTGGGAATGTTTGGAAATTAATTAATGCAAAAATAATTGTGATAATCATTAAACCATGATTATTTCTCAGACTGTAATGGTACCATCAAACCTCGAATCATTGCATCCCAAGTTGTGATAAAGTCTCTTGCTGGGGGAGCAAGTTGCTGAAACAATTGCTTACCAAGCCAAACCAGTGAAACCTGTTTCAGGTTTTAAATTGTATCATTGACATGTCAATTTAATTTTCTTAATTTTTAAAATTTGATCAGGCACTCTTACGACAAAAGACAAAAAGTTCCTTTTATTGTATAGGAACAGGAAAACATACATCAATATCTGTGGATTTATGGAAATAAAAGGTACTTAAATTGAGCTTTTGAGTGTTAAAAACAGTGTAGTGTATTTTTTGTTTAGGTTATGGCCTCCAGAATGTTCCAGTATATGAAAGGACTCATGAATAAAGCAGCAAAATCATAAGCAATAAACCAACAATAGTTATTCATGAACATGCATTTTTAAACAGGAGATGAGATGATTTTTTTTAGTTTTCAAAGACAATAAGCTTTTGTCCTCCTGCCTTCCAAACCTCTCGTTTGTACAGACCAGCTTTTACAGCTTCAAGACTGTAATCACAGGAGAGCGGCCTCATTGCATGAATTCCTGCCTGAAGAAGAAATTACACTACTTTATAGGCCTCATAACAGAGCAAAAAAAAAAACAAAGCAATGAACATCTCAGAGAGTAAGTACAACACAAGCAAGGATCTATAGCAGGGATGGGCAACTTTGGTCACAGCAAGGGCCACATTAATTTAATTCTCACTACCAGAGGGCCAAATTGTAGGATACAAAAACGATTAAAATCAAATATGTCTCAAATTTAACTCAACATATACTAGTGATCAAATATTATTATGGACATGTTTTTGGTTTTCATGATTTCATGGCAGATTGTGTCATGTTTTCTTCATGTTTCAAATTAATTGATATGTAAAAATTTACCTGAGGGCCATGTTGAGGGTTGATGGGGGCAAAGTCAGTAAGTGCAAACAAACAGCTTAAAGTCTGATTGGACACAGGTGAGGACAGGCAGTGCACAGAGGCAGGGCACTTTTTATTTAAGTATTTCAAGTTGTTCAGCATCATAACCATCAATATCATCAAGTGCAAAGGTGTTCATAAACAAGCTGGCTCTTTAGCTTTTTCTTAAACGTTCCCTTTCAAATCTTGTAAATTTCTGCCCTTTGCCTATTTTCCCCTTTAAAGCTGTTGGTTGAGGGAAAAAATGAAAAAAATGGACAATGGATTAATTGAGAGCAACATGTGGAATCAAAATACAGTTTAGTGTTTTCAAAAGAGCTGCTGATTAAATCTGGACCTGCTTTGAAAGATGCATATGCATCTCTTTCCAGTTCATTCTGAGGCCCTGACATGGCCTTGGGCATAGAAACCAGCAGAGAGCTCAAAGACTTTTGTCAGCAAGCCAGTGCTGTAAAAACATGTCAACACCACTTAATACATCCACATTCAAGACAGTCACAACCTCATGTGGCAGCTACGACTAACCAATCAGCATTTAGCTGGGAACAGAAAAGCCAATGGAACCAACTATGAGTAATTAACTAGACAGTTCAATAGTGGACTCATTCTGCCATGTATTTACGCTGATGAGATGACACAGCAAGGCATCATAGTTGTAACAAGCACACATGCTATCGAGGCAATTCAGATGTGTGTGTACCCGTATAACGGTATGTTACACTAAAAAGCTAATGCTCAAATGTAGACTTTGGAAGTTTTGGCTGTTTTAATACATAGAGTCAAATTTCTCCAAGTGAAATGTGTATGATGACAAGTGATGTTCTGATCTAATTAAATCATTAATCAAGTACAACAACAACTTATCTTGGAACCAATTGGCGATCACCATCCATCATTTTCTGATAGATGTCACAATCCTTAGGGAACTAATGTGAATTTCTATGTGATTGTTGTGAAGCCAGCAGTTAGCGTTAAACAACTTCCAGGCAAGACCATCTTTCTCTTTGTGGCGTTTAAGTCTGAAACATAAACGCAGTCATTTCCTTGTCCATAACATATTTTGATTCTTTAAGCGATTAGCAATAATGGTGAATACTACTGCCCCCCCTTGCTGGACCTCAGAGGAATTAACATAATGAGACCATGCCCTGTTTGTGGTCTGATTCAAATGGAGCTTAAGGATTCTGGCCAGCCATCTAGTGAGTGCAGTCAACTGGCATCCTCATTAGCCTCCATCCAGAATACTGTCTCAAGAGAACCAGTTTTCCACTGACTGAGAAAAGGCTTAACACAAGCTAGCAGGGTGGTCAAACTCCACAATGACAGTCAAGCACACAGAGCAGGACAAAACAGTGAAGCGCTACTCTTCAGAGGACGCCACCTTAGCTACAGGAGACTAGAGTTACACAGAGTCACGGTGACAACCTGCTAACAAGCTATGCAAGAACAGAGTCAGATCACATTACAGGATAAAGTTACAGTCACCGAAGATACAGCATAGGGTGTGTGTGTTCCTGTCCTTTTGAAGGTCCCAGGTAAATGCCACCAAGAAGCAAACACACACACACACACACACACACACACACACACACACACACACACACACACACACACACACACACACACACACACACACATTTGCGGCTAAACCAATCCAGATCTTAGGCTTTTCATAAAATACTCTGTCAATGTACTCCTTCTGCTTCACAGTCAGGAACTGATGCTGAGCTCATGTGGGATACAGACAACGGTCTGAATCAGGTCTAAAGAAGAAGATACTACTCCATCTGTTATGTCCAAACAAATTAAAGTACACCTCGCGTCGCCATTTAGCTGAGAATTTATATAATTTATCTCCTTGCATCCACAGGAGATTCACCAGAATAGCCAGTGACTGGAATAAATCAAAAGCTGTGGAACCAGGTCTTTTGTCTACCGTTCAACAAAAGAGGCAATTTTCTCACTTAAGTAAATTGGTCAATGTCGTTTCAATATGTGATATCTCTTTTTATAAACTGATGTGCTTTTTCATGCTTC
This sequence comes from Labrus mixtus, assembly GCF_963584025.1. Taxonomy (NCBI): domain Eukaryota; kingdom Metazoa; phylum Chordata; class Actinopteri; order Labriformes; family Labridae; genus Labrus; species Labrus mixtus. The sequence goes on from NC_083615.1 coordinate 30,032,321, forward strand.
CCAAATGTAATTCTTGTCTGCTCTAGTTTAGTGCGGCTGAGTTCTGTAAACTATTCTTCTTGCTTAAGTTAAAAAAGCAGGAGACTATCATAAAAGATAGAGCCATGAACCCATGGCTATCATCCATTGAAACACAAAAACAGACAGGTCAGTGGAGTCTATATACCGTAATAAAATGTCTCAATAGCCTTTTATTTACTTCAGTATAAATAATTACCCTGCCATTATTTGGGACAGGGGTCAATACAAGATGGGCCTTTAATTATTTTCAAACAAAATGCCTGCACAGCAAAGATGGGAAAGGCTGAAAAATTGTAATTTCTCACCAGAAATAATGTGTAAATGTATAAAAAACAATATTGATAAACAATTCAAATTACAAATCACTGATTTGATGTTACTTTGTAAGACAGCCTATACCAACCTGCTGCACTTTTGGTGGAGAGAGAGATAAAGACTTCCTTGTTTATACTTTTTTTTTATTAATAAACTATTCAACACTCAATGCAGAGGGGACTCTAATTGAGACTTGCCCTTATATTTCACAACCTGCAGAAACACCAGTCTAGTAAAAATAATGAGCCTTAAATGGGGGGTGGGGGGGTGGGCTCTTATTTGAAGTTTTACGGTACCAACAATTCCTGTAACAAAGGGCAAAGTTAAGATAAACAACACTGTGAAATCAAATCCAGAAGAAATATTGACATTGGCCACATCTCCTGGAGGGATTATTGGCACTCAGTGTAACTACTTTATCAGGAGGTTCATATCCTTGTTTCAAGGCAAACACAATTCCACACAGTTTTGTTCTTCTTTGTTTACAATTAGAAATAAAAATATGAGGGATTGTGGTCTCTAAATATAAGAGTATAGTTTAAACTGATAGTTTGCCACGCTATAAGTTGCCTATAAGCTTGTAAACCATGTGCAAAATGTCTCTACAGCACTATTTACTAACAAATGCTCTTTAATGAGGGTATGTTCATTTGGACTTTCTACTACTTTGGTTCTGCGTTTTGTTGTGTAAAGTGTTTCATGATGCAAGGAGACTAAATAAAAACCAGAAATGATGTTTGCATATAAGTATTAACATTTATTGTCTGACTTCTCCCTCTATTTTACCATCCCTCTTTTACCTATATTTCCACTCTTGCTCCCCTCCCTAACCTCTCCCTCACCCAACTTAGTCTTTTTTTCCACACTCACCTCCTCGCTCTCCTTGCCAGCTGGTCTGTTTGCTATTGTTCATGACAAGTTCAACATAGATTGGTTTGACTACAGTCATGCTTACTTAACCTACTTTTAGGGTATTTTCTAAAGTGTATACACATGGTTGTATCCTGGGGATTCAACTGATAACATTTCTGGATACCATGGAAGAACGTACTGTATTTCATACTGCGTCACCCATACTGGTGCTGGTTCCATCCATTTAACATCCCACTCACTGTTCATTATCCTTTACTGAACAACTGTGATGCTACAGTGCAAAGTAATCTATCAATCTCAAACTCCGCCCCTGTTTCTTTTCATAGGGAAGAGGAAGCTAATGGAAATCAAATGATCCAAGCTTTTATCCTCGACTGTAAACATCACATCTAATCGCTCCTCTTCCCATCTTTATTTTCTATTCAACAATTACTGGGCTCATGCCCGCCAGCACTTTTTTTTTTCACACTTCTGTCTGAGTCCTTCAACATGGACAAAGACAGGTTTTTGCCATATGAGTAGTACACTATGAGATCCATTAAAGTTTGTGTCAACCAGGAGAAGAAGAATGATTCCTGAGAAAACAGAGTAACAACAGATACGTTCAGTTACGTTTGGTGTAGAAGATAAATTAGAAAAAATATTTTTGATATACAAACAGCTGTGTTTTATATTAGATAAACAACAATTGGGGCACTGGTGGTGCAGTGGGTTCAAATCCGACCTGTGGCTCCTTTCCCGCATGTCATTCCCTACTCTCTCTCCCTGATTTCCGACTCTAACCACTGTCCTATCTCTACAATAAAGACACAAAAACACCCAAAAATAAATCTTTAAAAAAAAAAAAAAAAAAAGATAAACAACAATTTGGCATCTTGAAAATATTTTTTCCCAAACTTGTACATTTGCACCCATCTTTCATCAATCGCTTTATTTTTTCTTCTTCATGCATCCAGTTTATCTGAAGGACAAAGGAATGGTCAACAGATGAGGAGGCCGCCATCAGGCACTACTCAAGACTGTAAAAATATTGTAAGATTTAGAGTGAAAACTCCTAAAAATGCTGCTGAATACTACTCAAAGAAAGGACAGGGTGGATAGCATGCAAATATTTCAAGAGACCAATTACCTCCATAAATCGATCCATAAAACGCTAACACAATGTACCACATAATCGCATGTTAGTCCTTAGCTGATCTTTTCCCCGTTTGTATTTTTGGTTGAACTATATGAACTGTCAAATATGCAAAGAAACTGTAAAAAAAAAAAAAAACACACATGCAATTCAATGAAGTATTTCTCTCGCTCTCTCTCTCTGTGACAGGAATAGGACTTCAGTCTGTCGCATCTATCCTATACTCTTCTCGACCAACTTGTTTTCTCATTTCCTTTCCTCATTTTTCCTTCTTCAACAGCAAACCAAAGATATCCTCTAATATACTACAGTCATTTCATTTCATTCCTTCTATCATTGCCAGTATCTTTTCTCCCCCTCCCTTAGCGAGATGAGGATTATTCCGTGTAGATTAACAGCCTTATGTGTCTTCCTGCTCTCTACCCTTTTCCTCCTTTTGCTCTTTCTCCTTCATCTCTTTTTAAAGCCATTCCTCAGCCTTAATCTCTCCTTTTTCTCTCATTCTTCTCTTACTCATCTCTCTTTTTCTGGCTCTCTCCACCAGCAGGGAACAGTAGATTACCTCCTGTGAACTACAGTAGTGGTGTGATTAGCAGCAGTAGTTAAGATGACAGAGCAATCATCTAAACCTATATGGCTGCAGAGAAAAACCACCAGTCTTGGTATTACAAAGACGGCTTTGATCACAGGGATGAGTGCCATCATCTGCTGATCCAGTGTGTGTGTGTGTGATCTATTCATGCATTTGTGCAAAGACATATTTCAAAAAAACTACTCCAAAGTGGGTTAATACCACTATAAGAACACATTTTTCAAAAACTGTTGAACAATATAAATTCAACATAAATGTACTGCATGTATTCATTCCCACCACTTCAGCTGCAGAATGTATTTCCTCTGTTGTTTCACAGTGCTAATGCCACCCAAGTGCCAACCAAAGCAGCCTTAATCAATTCACTGTCGTCAGTGGCAATGATGCCTTTCAACTGGCCCCCTTTTAAATGAGATTTGCAATAAAAAAGAACCCCAGGCCTTTGTATTCAGTGGCAGGAGGCTCCTTTGGCTCTCTCGAGTCGCCTGTCTATGATGTCTGTGCAGCACACGATCTCCACTGCTAGATAGATAGAGCAGATGCTTCAGCAGAGGGGAGCCTCACATCAGCCTTGATATTCTCCCATTTGCATATCAGCTTCCCCTCTTTTTCTCCCTCCCTCCCTCCTTAACCCACGCTGTCAGAAATTAATGATCTGCAATTACACAGCATGTGTCAGTGCAACTAAACATCATTTAATAGTGCCAAGCTGACAGTGGGCTACAAGGCTGAGCAAGAAGAGACACAAGAGTCACAATTAATGTCCCATGTTCTCTACCCTGCAGCAGTCACACACAAGACACATTAGCTGGAATGTGAAGTTTTTAACATACAAGTTCCAATAAAATGCGAAAATGTAACAGTACATGACTGTTACAGGATTGTTAAAATGATCATTTTAAGTAGAAATAGTTTAGTATATTAGTCTACAAAAATGAAGCCTATGTTTTCCTTACTGAAAACAAGATCACCACAAAAGTCCTTATAATTGGAAAAAATATATATTATCACATTTCCTTACATTTAACAATAGTCTTCTTTCATCAATATCCATTTTTGAATGCCTTAAATTTTAAGCATGTACCCTAACTTACGTCTTTTATCTAAAACTGAGCAAATAAAAACTCAGAGTCCTTTAAATTGAGCGTATTGACTTGGTTGTTTGTAACAATGTTATAATTATAGTAAAGTTGTCTCCCACACTGCAGTTCTCATTAAACTCTCAGAAAGAAAAAACACTGAAACACTGAAGGCTAACCTTTAAGACTAGCAAACTAAATAAGTAAGTACAGTAATTAGCATCATTCAGTTCTATTACTTACGAAATGCGACTCCTCTGATGCTTTATCGAAATATATCCTTCAGCTTTGTTTGCCGCAGACACTTTTATTTAAAGTTTGCACACAAACGCACACACAAACACACACACATGCCCCTCACACACACTTACAACACACTCACATGCAAGGTGCTCCAAACTGAAGCGCTGTCCCTCGTCTGTGCTAGACGCTGTACGAGCTTCCTCAACTATCACCTGCCATGTGATGCCTTCACGGGCTGCTCGTAATACTTCGCGGGCTCAAGTTCAGGTCCTTAGATACAAATTGGACCTTTTTAGAATTAGAGCTGGAAAGAGCCAACTTACTATATGTATGTCATTTGTTTACACATCGCACATTGCCAACATTAGGCCTCTCAATGCATTACAAACATCCACGTTAATTACTGTAAACTTCATTGCAATGTCAATTGTGGAAAAAACACAATCGAAATATATAAATTATATATATATTAGTTATTCAGTTTGCCTTCCTTACAACTTCACATTTTTCGGTACCTAATTGGGGAAATAGGAGGGGAAGTAAACATTTCATAATCCTACACAAATTAAATCCTGTAGGAAATGTGAAAGATGGAAAGTTGCGGTTTCTCTGAACTGTCATGAATGCTACACAGTCGATAACTAAACGTGGGATATATTTAGTAATTCTTCATCAGGTTAAGACAACGATTTGTTTCTTTGAAGGAAACCTGAGGCTTTGAATTGTTTTTAAAGCAGAACTAAGAAAAAAACGATCAAATTAACAGCTACCTTACAACAGGGGGACTGGTGTTTTGACTTTTGCCCCGTAGTTTACTTTATATGACTCAACACTGTCATCTAGTGGTTAAATATTTGATTGCAAATACAAAACAAAAATAATGTATAGCGTTATTATTGCCGAACATTGTTGAGGCCACTTTATTTGTACCTGTCATCGACCTAACACATTGTTGTTCCCTGTAGATCAAGTAAACTTTATTTGATATTTACTCTTTGAAAATACTGAACTTGTATATTTATGATAACGAGTATGTATAAGTGAATAATTACTTTTGAGTAGTGCCTGATGACCCCTATGAAGACAGTTTACGTCTTGTTGACCTTGTCAATTTGTGGATTAATTCAATTATTTGGATCTGCAGAGCCATGCCTCATTAGCGAATCAGGTTAAGCTGCTCTTACAAAACAAGTGTGTGATATAAGATGTCCACCAGGGCATGGAGACAGAACTTTTGAAGTATGGAGTTAGACGATTCAGGATCACTGCCTGATTAGCTGGTTTCTCTTGGTGATATCACCAGCATAACACTTGTTATGAGTTGACGCTATACAAATAAAAGTTGATTGATTGATTGATCTTGTTAAGTCTAATTTAAATCTAATCTAAGTTATTCCAATTAAACTGAAAATAAAAGCTCATTGCCACAGATGTATTGTTTTCAAGATGATAAATATGATCTGTAGCAGTACAAACAAGTATACCTTCAGAGTGGCAATGAGAGATGAATACAAACAAATAAGAGCAATGATCCAAATAGTTAAATAGAAAGAAAGAGATAACTAATCATACATTTAATATGATCATGCTGGTATTGATATTTTACGATGGGGTTTGTATTTATTCACACTCTATCCAACTGCTGTATCTGAAAAAATCCACAACTATGTAAATCCCGGGGTGGATCAAATCTTGAAATTGGTCTGGTAGCTGAAGACGTGCAAGATCACTTCCTAAACACTGCTGAGGTGCCCTTGAGCAAGGCACACACACCCTCCCCCCAGCTCAGGAGCGATCGCGGTGGGCAGCCCCCTTACTCTAACGTATCTCCATTAGTGCATGTCCGTAGCATCCTGTTTTATGCATGTGTGTGTATTTCATCCTATGTGTGTGTAGCATGTCTCAATAAAAAAGTGTACACATTTTTTTATTATTTGTATAATAATAATTTTTACATTTGAAATTTTTGGAAATAAATGTGTCTTAGGCTAATTACTTAACTATATTAACAAAAAACAGCGACACCTACTGCCCATAGGTAAAAATAATAATTTCTCATCAACTCGTGAGACCACTTCGTCAGCTTTTCAGTGTTATGTCAGACTGTCGAAATATAAAAAAATAACCATAAACCAAAGTGACCATAAACTGTTAATATAGATTTTGACCCATAGGTCCGACTTCATCATTTCAGAGTATAAAAATACCGTAAAAGACAATAAGGGGCCGGGTCAGCTTGTGTCATAGACCTACAAACTCGTTGACTCGTAATGCAGTGTTCTCCCCACGCACACAATCATAGCCATGTTACTCTGACTGTCATTGGTCGAGTAGAACGTCCGTCATACTCCCCCCAGCTGGTTCTGACATTTGATTGGCTAGAGGCGCACCTCCGGCGGTGGCTCACACGCCATTGGTTAAAAAACTAGGTTAGTGGTCCGACAGGCATGACGGTGAAGAGAAACTGGGTCACCGATCGAGAATCGTTTATGTCACAGTTCTGTGGGTTGCTATTACATTTTTCCAGCGGCTCCCAATGGATAGACTAATTTCGTTGGACCGAGTGTAAGTATCTAATGTGTTAATTTTGTGCTATGCGTATTGCATTGTGTAACCGTCTGTATAAGCAGTGTTGGTTTTCGACGATGTTTTCCCGGTGGTCATGTCAGAGTGGTTTTCTAAAGCAGGAGGGACACTAGCCCGCTGGTCAAGTCTTGATATTTAGCATTCCTTAGCTAGGATTAGTGAAGAAAATAGGTTGTTATTGATAAAGGTGTGGAAACCTCCCCCATGTATGTCATTCTATCTTTAAGTGTTGACATTAATCACCAGGGCCAGGGGGCTCTAACACATCGGTAAGTGATGTTTTATGTGCTCGTTGCGTGTTAAAATAACGCGACTGGGAGAACACTGCTAACCCAGGCTAGCATGCTAGCGATGTAAACAGGCCTAGGTAGGTATCTGGTACACGGGTTTCTTCGACAGCCTACATAATTCCACGATAGCTTCAAACACCCATCTCCCTAAAATGCTACAATCTTAACCCACACCGAGGCCATACCTTCTTCAAAACACTAAGGCTACTGTGTGGTTATGAAATATCGTGATATAGTTGTTGTTGGCATTGGCAGCGGAAGTGGGGCAACCATTGGTTTCTGCAGTGTCCGCAGTGGTTGCCAAGAGATGATCATGGTTGAGCTTTTGGCAATTTGGTTGAATTGTTAATTCGTGTTATGATATAGATGGTGTACCAAACGTGAGCCAAAGGAGCTTTAGGTTTCCATGGGGGCTTCTGCTGGTTTCCATCAAGGTTATTATTATTTCATTAGAATAGAATTACTTTACTGATCCCAAACTGGGAAATTGTGGCGTCACAGCAGCAGGTTGTCCAAACACACAATATGAGCAAAAAACACAATATTAGTAACTCTAAACACAATATAATATTAAATACAAAGTAAATAAGCACTAAAAATATCAAAACTAAGAATGGGAATATATACAACCAGGATTTAATTAAGCATTACTAGTCTTAAATATGAAAGATTAAATGTAAATGTGCAAAAACAGAGTTGTAAATGGACAGTATTGACATAAGTTAAAGTGTATATATATATATATATATATTTTTATTTTTATTTTTATTTTTTTATTTTTTTATTTTTTTTCTCAACAAGTTAACCTTGTGCTCCATCAACACCAGTATGAATCCTTACACATTGGACATAAGCTTCCTAAGGTGTCACTTTGGTCTGTTATGGAGATATTTCAGGAGCCTTGTTCCTTTTATGGTTAACAACGAGATTATAATCATCTTTTATATTGGCTGGATTGTGTTTTCTCATTACTGTAATACTCTTTCATTTGTCTGCCTGTTATCAGTCGTTTATGTATTAACTGTCTCATGACAGGAGAGAAATCCTCTGTGAACTTCAGACTTGGATTTACAAGTGTTGTTACTTGTTACCCATATAAGAAGCAACTATAGGTTATCAGTACTCATCAATGAAGCTATGAAGGCGCTTGATAAGAGAGCTTGCTGTGATGGTTTAGCAGGTTACTGTACCGTTGATCATGGAAATCAACAACAAACCAGTCATTGCTTTATTTAAACCTGTTGTTCATGGAAACATTGTTTGAAGTTTAATAAAATAAAGGGGGGTAAATTTGAAATAATGTTGACTTGTACGTTTTAGTAACTATGAACGTCCCCTTGTGCCTTCTTCTCTGCCTCACCATGACCTAAAATGTTTATTTTTTGTTTTTTTCTTCCTCATTTTGATATTGTGTGAGTAAAATAGAAATGATCCCAGAGGAGCATACACAATCAGTATGTGTCAATCTTCAAGTGTCAAATCATTTTTGTGACATTGTTAGGTTAAAATCTGATGTTGAGGTTGAAATAAATTTGACTTTGTTTTCTACTGGTGTCACCAATTTCTCAAACTTGGACCCTGAAGTAATTATTCATTGGTTTAATTTACATTGTTGCTGTATTGCTCAATTGTATCCCACCTGGATGCAAATTTAGATTTGCCCCCCCTCCCCTAAACTCTACAACTAGAGGCAAGTTAATCTGCACATCCACACACAGATGTTTTCATTCATATGACTTTTAAGACCTCAACAGGTAAAGCTGTTTTGGGAAGTGTACTTCTAACAGAACAAAGATTGCAAGACAAAACTCAGTTGTGTGATTGTAAGAAAGTCTAATATAGAATAAACAACCTGAGTATTGCTATTAGCGGAGAGAGAAGCGAGAATGGGCTGCTCTTACTTTAATAATTCAAGCAGCTGTTGATCAACCCAAAACACATTTGGTCGTCATTCACGGATTATAGGATCTTGTAATCTCAATAGAGCAACAAAATGCAGACACAAATGAATGGAGACAAAATCCAGTCTGAGCTCCTACCTTTGTTAGTGATTAAAAAAAACAAATGCCTTCAAGTGGTTTTATTAAACAGAAACGTGAAATGGCCTGATTTCATGAAAACAGATAACAGTATCGGAGCAAGCTGGCTATACACTGATGGAAACCCTGACACATTATCCATGTCTAATCCAGATTTCAGATGATTCTTTTTAGTCTAGCTGGTGGTAAAAAGACCTAAAATTGCAGTGGGCGACAGGCATACAAAAGAAACAGCTGCCCTAGTGAGCTTTTTACATGAAAAGTTGCAGTCAAAATGTACTTTCTTCATTTGAGAGATCAAGATTAAGAATATAATTAACCATGCCATTACTGGAATAAGTCAAAACCAGTGGCTACATTCCCACATCTCAGGCTCTGATCACAGTTGATTTATGGCATTAGATAAGAAAAATATTTTATGTAAGCAAGCAATGCTCTCTCACGCAGCATGCGTACATTTTACCTGTTGGATGCTTGAGCTAGCTATTAGCTGCCCTAGCATTAATTGTTGAAATTCAGTGTTGTAAAAAATCTCTTTGGATTCAGGAGGGACATGTTTCAAACAAACACAACATGAAGTACAGCAGATAGACTGCACTCTTCAATTTTTGTTCATTTATCACACCTTGTGTTGTTATTGCAGTATTGGGTGGTTATCACTCATCGTATATTTTTCTCATTTTGTGCAGGCCTTATTGGTGGTAATACATTATCATAACCATGTACATTATCTAAGACCAACAAGGCAGCATTGGCATAATGAATATTACCTGAGTAGAGGCAGCTGAAGCCACTTTAATTGGCAGATTACTTTGATTGGTCTGATCAAACATATCCAGAGGCCCTCATAATCACAGAGAAGGTGTTTAGGAGAGAAATACTGGGACAAACTGTTTGGAATAACAAAGTATATTTTATTAAAACACACATGAACCATATATTTAATTTAAGTCCAGATAAATTCAACTTGACAAGAGGTTTTATCCAAAACAGTTGGTTAAAATCAATGTAAAGGTTTCTGCTAATTAGGGCCTTAGGGTTCTTCAGATAGCAAGCTTTTGCTGTTTCTGTTACGCAGATTGTTGGCAGCAGGTTGCACACTGGTTCTGGCTACCTACCACCCAACCAGCTTGTATAATAACACAAGCCATCTTCACAGTATAATCTCATAATTCAGTTAAAATTATCATATTGAAATTAAGAATTGGAGAATTGGATTTTTTAAAATGTTGAATTAAGAAAGTTTTGTCTTACTAGTATCATAAAAGTTGTTGTTTTTTCATCCTGGCCTGGATGATCAGACTTTCAACCAATACAATCTCTATATTGATCCTTCTTTTCTGCTTGCTTCATTTCCTGTTGTTGCCATGGCTACTCTGCTAGCTTCAATGGTAATTTGAAAAAAAAATGTGACAAATTAAAGTGTCTTCTTGGTGAACATAGGCTACGGTTTTTTGATTACAAGCTGCCAGGTGTGTAATGTTCTTTTGCCATTAGCATTTTGTACTCATTCTGTTTTTTTTTTTTTGTTTTTTTACAAATATATCATACGTATTAAATACAGAAATGTATATAAAATCCCCAGACAAGACACTCATAATTTGACATAAGCCTAAAATATAGCAAATATATCTAAATGCCTAACAAAGACTTTGTGGAAAGTTTGTGGAAAAATGTGGATACTTTCACATCAAAAAGGGATTTGTTAGTTATTTTATGCTGTTGAGGGAAGTTTGTTGTAGTGGTTTTAGCCACACCTGTACACTGAGGGGAAAGTGTTGCTTCAAGGTTATCCTCCTTCATTTCTACCATGATGGAAGTGGCCTTCTCCTAGTGTGAACCCCTCATCCAAAGAGCATGAGTGGGTGATGAGGGAATCATATGCTATTGCCTTTTAAGTCGCCATATCTAAACCCTGTTGAACACCCAAGGAAGTTTTTGGACTTACATTTTTGGCAATGCTTTCCATCATCAAAACACCAAATTAGGGAATATCTTTTGGCAGACTACATCCCTCCTTTACTGTTCTAGAGACTTTCAAACCAATGCCAAGTTTCTACAGTAGTGTCATGTCAGCTTGGACCAACAACAACTCACTAAGGAACTGCGGTTTATCATTTCTCACCAATCTGTTAAGAGTGGGTGTGCTTTTACTTATCATGGTAGACTGTAAATTAGCCCAGATAGAGGTCAGCACCCTTCAAGTTCTCTTGCTAACACACATACTTGCTCTCTGGAGCTGTGTAGTTATTCCAATTCTTATTTTATTCTTATTTTAACACGTCTAAGTCTAAATGCTGCTCAACCCACTGATTAAATAAGAGTAGTCATCAAAGAGTTTCTAGTGTAACACTGAAAACACTTCACCTTATGTATTCATCTTGCAGCGGCTGCTGTGCTATCTGTTGTGCTGATAATAGCGCTTTACCACCAAGTATTAGCAACCTTCATATCTGATTGTGTTGCTCTACCACAAAAATGTGAAACACAAAAAGAAAGCTTACTGCTATATTAAGCTCAGTAGGTGGAGTGAGCCAAGCGAGTGTGACGAAATTAGTTCACTCTCTGCCAACAGAGTTCTTATGAGGGATGCACCATCCCATACTAGAAACACTAACAGAGCACCTTTTTATAGCAATGTGAAAGAAAGACAGGAAATATCACCGGATACATACAGTCTATTATTTATGTACATGAAATCAGTTAACTTGATTCAAACACATTATAACCTTTTTAATTATTTTTAAGTTGTTATATTGAACTTGAAGACACTCGCTCAAAAGCATGCATAGCTGAACTCCTGCCTCTTGCATCTGGCAGTCACATTTGTGAAAGTAGCCCCCTTACATGCTTGTTAAAAGGCAGATATTATTTAGCTATCTGACCTGGTAGAAGATTACACTTGTATATTGTGGATTATTGAAAAAATGAGAATCTTGAGTATCAAGTAGCAGAAACGATGTAGCATCACATGCTCGAGTAAATTTACCTTAAATGCACGTGTGTCTTCAAAGCAAAGTTGATGCTGAATCAATTTTACATACACCGATTAATATAAAATACTGTTATGAAATATCTTGTAAGTTGGTCAGATAGCTTCATTGCTCTGTTTTTAACAGAGTTGGGGATTTCAGTTAGTATTTGACTTAGTGCTGGGTAATATATTGAGTTTTTAAAATATATCGATATATTTTCTAACAAGATATAGGGTAAGATAATATTGTTAATATGGATATAGTTTATGTTGCATTAAAATAACATTATAGAGGTGCCAGTTCACCATTTCTCATCTCACTGATGATGACTGACTGTCTGTCCCTCTGTCTTCCTCATCTCTCTCTCTTTTATTGTATTTAAGGAACATTTTTATTTTATAACATTACTTTTTAAATTCACAAACAGGTAGTTTATTTTCATGTGTTTTCACTGTTTATAGAAGATATATCCATGTATATCAAGTATTGCCATTCAGCTAAACAATATCGAGATATGAGTTTTGGACCATATCGCCCGGCCCTAATTTGACATATTGAAGTGTTTAAATCAGCACAAAAAGCTGTAATATTTTCCCACTAATGGAAAACCTTATTATTGGTCAGGGTGGAAGTGTTTGTGATTTGTGAAATTGGGCATCTGACGTGCAGCTTGGATCTTTCCACTCTTCATGAACCAGCTTGCCGGCAGCTTCCTTGCTGTGTGAGTGGGTGTGAAGTGTAGAACAGGGAAAGAAGCTGAATGGCTCTCTGACTCACTGATGAAGTAGAAGTAGGTGGTGGATGGAAATTAAGGCTGGCTGGTTTGGAGACCATGGAGACTGGCTGACCCACTTTTCACTTCAGCACCAGTTCCTTTCAGTGTTCAATCATGACATAGTGGTTTTCCCTTTCTAGCCCAGAGCTTTGTCCCAGTAAAAGAGGTTACAGAGTCTGACCTGACCTAGTACTCTGCTGTCTGCTACTTCATCAGTGCTTCTTGAGGTTTGCTTTTTTTGTTGCTGAATATTTAACTAAAGGTGACTCACCCAAATTGTTGTTTTTTAAACCCTAAGAGGAAGTCACAGTTTCAGGCAGCCCTGTATTGATTCTAGTTTCTCACTTAAGATTGACACATTTTAAACATCCCATGAAATGGCGTTCAGTCTGCTATTTTATATTATAATATTAACCTAATGAACATGAAGCCAGGGAGGGGCATGGCTTTTGATTGGTTTTGACAAGAATAAAAAGTGCTGAATTTGAAAACATTAAAGTAGAAATAGACATAACTTCAAGCTTACTAAAATCAGACAAAGTTTTGTGTGTTCAGAACTAGTCGTCTCCCCTAAGGGAAGGATGAGTTGCCAACATGACACAACTTTTTTTTTGTCATTGTTTTACTTGATGCTGGTGCATAGGTCACAATAAGTGCAAAACGTGTCAGCGGTACCTGAAAGGGCATTGCTATGGACTTCCAGTTTTCTCAGCATTTTTCTCCAATTATAAAACTTAAAAGAATATTATTTTGGCTTAAGTTTAAAAGAGAAAGAACGAATATGACTTTAGCTTTCTCCCGAGCATCAGTGATGATTCAAAACCTGATCCAACAAACAAAGACTCTTTCCAGGTCTCTTTTTTAAAGTGTGTGTTAAGTCTGTATATGGCCGCGTTAATGTGTTTGGATGCATTTGAGTTTGTTTGTATATTTTGATCAGTAATGCATCTTACCAACTTCTCTATTTGTGTCTCTGCAGGGATAAACATTTTGCACCAGCTGTTTGAGGATCAAATCATAACAGACAAGACCTATCGCATCCAACTGGATGAAACTAGGTCAGACTGAATCCAACTGCACTGAGACCAGATCACAACAAACCGACCAGACTAATCCAGAAACTCTCAGGTCCATCCAGGAGACCTGTTCCATTTCCCTATCCAGGTAACTAACGCGGCTCTGCTCTCCATAAACACACTCACATTGATCCAAGACAGGCTGCCTACTGATCTTATACATCAGTTTGACTCACGTTTGAAGAGGGTTCAAAACCATGACTCAATATAAAGAGATGTTTGTTTTATAAAATGCCACCTGTTCATGCTTAGGAACTGATATAAATGGCTTAATGCTCATTGTGGGGATTTTGAAAAGAATGTTTTTTCCTTTGTCTGTGCATACTCCTATTGTAAAAGACTTCATTTATTTCCAAGAGTACAAAAATCTATCGGCAATCAAATGTGTGTCTAAATACAAAGACGTCGCTGTCATCCTTGACAGATGATTGATGATGTAGCGTAAGATTTTTAATTTTTATTCAAAAGAAAATGCATCATTTATAAATGAATGAAAAATCCAAAAAAATCTGTCTTGCTTTTGGTCTCAATGGCTTGTATTGTTGGCAGTTTACAAGCAGAGAGGCACTGAGTGACCGGGTGATGACCCGAATTGAAATAAATTACAGTCTGTGCTGATCTCAGATTAACACACATGAGCTGAATGTTTCATGCCATGCACACTTGCTCCTCTTGCCCAAAATAACCTCTACTGTTTTTTATTTCGCATCTGCACTGCCCATATGTTCGGTCACGTTGGGACACTTAAATGATAAAATGTAAACGTGATGTTTGACCCAGATTTATGCATAGTGATTATTAACGGACAATAAGACAATGTAGAAATTGTACTTAGTTTTTAAGGTATAACCTTGTTTTTCAGGTTTTTATTTTATTGTGTCCCATTTAGATAACTGTGACATTCTTTACACCTGTCTCTGCAAAAACTCTATCTAAGATTTCCAGCTTGAACAAAATGCTGCAGTAAGAATTTAAACTGGCACTAAACGTAGAGACCACTCCTGTTTTAGCTCACCTGCATGGGCTCCCTGTAAGTTTTAGAATTGATTTTAAGCCCCTAGGTAACGGCTATACCTCTGACCATTTAACCTTTTACAGGCTGACTCGCAGCCATAGCTCCTCCGGCAAGGCCCTTTTAGTTGTTCCACAGTTCAGACTCAAGACAAAAGGTGACTGTGCCTTCTCTGTACTGTGAAACAACCTGCCAGAGGAAATCAGATTCCTCTTTTAAGTCTCTTCTTAAAACACACCAAGGCTTTTATATTAATCATTTTCTTTTGTCTTTTTTTATAACCTGTTTTTTTATTGCAGGGAGGCACTTGTGCTATATGAATAATAATTATTAAAGCAGTTTATTATCATTATAAATGGGCCTGTAGTTCTTCATGTAAAATGATGAGTCTCTTAGATGGTCAGGTGTTAGATATTATACGATAATAGATTAATTCAAAGTGTTCTACTTTAGGCAAAGACGTCAGGGCTCTTAATGTTTTGATTATATTTGTATGTAACATACTGTACTGAGAGAGACAAAGAGACTTTATATGCAGGTTGGCAGATGTCCAGAGACAAAACAGAAAGGGTTAAGTTTGATGTGAATGTCTATAACATTCAGGTTTAGTACTTTAATGTATGAAGAAGGCTACAGGTTGGAGTCTGTGTTTATAGTGACATACAGAGTGATGTATCATCTGTGGATTAAGTGCATCTGTAAATCTGTGAGGAGAGTTATATTTCAACTTGAGTTCTATTCAAAATGATGCTTTCCAGTTGTTGCAGTCATTTACTGCCATACACAATTCACGTTTGTGTTATAGGGGCTTTGCGAGTGCTTTTTTATGTCTATTGTACAACCATCTAATGCTGAAAAGTGTGGGCAGCCGAAACAGAAAGTTCATTGTTATGAATACCTGATGATGCTGACTTAGATTTTCCAACGCTTTGACAGTTTAATTCTGACTCATTCATGAGGCTCTTGTTGGATAACCTAGTCCAAACATTTGAAAAATAAGATTGTCCAAAAGGTAAATATCTGAAGAGAGGGCTTTCCCTTTTATCTTTAAACTTTGTGGAAATGTTTGTTGTGTGCACTAATCAATTTTAGATACTTTGAAGAAATGTAAAAGTGAATTAAATAGGTTTTCACTTTGCATACAGATATAAGGTTGCAAATATGGTGAATAGCAAAAAAACATTGACTACAAACCCCCTAATATTTTCTTGGCCTGTAGGATATTTACTCAAGGGTGAGTCCGTAGACTGTGACATCATGAGTGGGTGTGTATGCAACAGTGAGCAGGTCTTAGTGAAGAAAAGAAAGACGCTTGAACTCGTCACCCAGAGAGGTCGGAGATGTGATTGTTTGTGTCATGTTGCCAAGTTACTCTTTAAGTGAAGTAACTCAATTATTTAGCTCTGGACCCTGATAAAGACAAAGTGCTTAAGTTAGCTCACAGTGTGTTGAATAGTTGGCATTATCTCTGTATGAATATTCTAGTGTTCCCAATACATAGAGAATACCTTGGCAGGCTGCTTAAGTATATTTACAGCCACCCAAGTATTCCTGCTGACCATTTTGACGTTTTCCTTTTTCCATCAATATGAGATCGCCACCCTCGGTTAATGAGCTAGACTAGAGGACAATCTTCCCTTGCATCTGATAACCTGCAACACCTTAAGCATGCTCTACAGTGTATCAAAGAGAAGGAGACGTCCGCTGTCCCTCCCATTAAAACATCAGGCTAAATGTGAGCCTTCTATTATAATCGCTGTTTTAGTTCTGTGACTGGTTCCTGATGATGTCATCCTGCACTTTTAGTTTTGGAAAGTTAAGATGCAATACGCTACAATGGATGCGATAAGTCATTACCAAACCTTTGTTTGATACCCAGCTCCTACAGCAACAGGTCCGATGTGTCCTTGTGCAAGACACTGAACCCCAGGTTGCCCCCGCTGCTTCGTTGGCGGTGTATGAATGCGAGTAGTTACTTCTGATGGTCACTTTACATTTTATTGGGGCGGCAGTAGCTCAGTCTGTAGGGACTTGGGTTGGAAATCGGAGAGTCGTCGGTTCAAGTCCAGAAATTGGTCTGGTAGCTGGAGAGGTCCACTTCCTGAGCACTGCTGAGGTGCCCTTGAGCAAGGCACCGGACCCCAAAACTGCTCTGGAGCGCTCGCTGTGGGCAGCCCCCTCACTCTGACATCTCTCCATTAATGCATATCCATAGGATCCAGTTTGTGCATGTGTGTGTAGCATGTTCATTAAACAGAGTGTAAAACTGAATGTCCCCTCGCGGGATTAATAAAGGATAAATTATTATTATAGCAGCCTCACTGTACATAGCAGCCATCAGTGTGTGAAATGGTGTGAATGTGTAGGTGTGAACTGTGGTGTACGAACACTTTGAGTAGTCAGAAGACTAGAACTGCGCTACACAAGCTCAAGTCCATTTACCATTCAATATGGAAGGTCAGACACATACAGTACATGCATAGGGAAACAGTAAGGGGCGGGAAAAGCTGCTTTGTTTGTATAAAGATGTGCATGTGTTGATAACAGAACTTAAAGTAAGGAGAGAAAAAATAAAGTTGTTTGTGAACGCACACTAAAAAAAGTTGTAGAACAAGAAAATGTAAATATAAACTGACCTAATACTTATGATTAACATAATAGAAATAGGGTAATGTATGACAATATATTCAATGGACAACTCCACCCCTCTGTCCCCACCATCACTTCTACAAGTACAACTTTGTTTTAGTAGGAAAAACGTTATTCTGCAAATAAATATGTCAGATAGCATGGTATGAAGCATACTACAGTGGATTCTGAGATGCAATGAGGCACTTTTAAAACGGCTGTCACATCACTCTGACTTTGATTATTGTTTGTCAAGTAACTGATATGGTATGACCTAAATCTCAGAAAATAACAGAGACACACAATATTTCTACACACGCAGTAACTAAGACAATAGGGGCTTCCTGTGTGTTCGACCTCCACTCCTGACCTAGATGGTGGGATGTTTGTTATGTGTCAAGGCAACAGTAACTGCATGTGTGTGTGTTTTCTTTCAGTGTTTGGAACTGTCTGCATACAGTTTCTCAGATTGACTCTTCCCCTGCCTAATGTGGTGTTTCTGTGTGTTCACAGTTGAGGGCGCGAGAGTGGATGGAAGGAGATGATTTTAACACAGAGGCTGTGATGAACATCTGTGGTGAGTGTGACTTCATAATGTGCTGCCTCTAAACTGGGACACTCCCTTTAGATCTTTTATATTAATTATTTTATCTTTACAACCAAAACTTCATCTGACTGGGATTTTTTTCAAACAAGCCTGCTTTTATCTTTACTTTGAAAGATTTTATGTCACAAAGTTCTGCTGTAAAAAAAGATGATATGACTAATCCTGCACATGCTTCTGATACAAGAGGAGGTTTATTTACATATTCATACAAACAACCATAGCAATCAACAGTCCCTCTATAGATGACTAATACTGAAGTGATATCTGTCTCATACACAGGAGCTGTACATAGAGTGACTGCTCTTTCTCTGTTATTTGCATAGTGATATTTAAATCGACTTCAATGGAAACAGTCTCTTCTCTGCTTTGTTTTTGAGTTTCTTCATCTGTTCACATAGGAGCTTGTATTTTGTATCCATTGACATGAAGCACCTGCTTACAGTAACAATACTCATTACAGAGCACCTGTTCCTCAGGAAAATCTGTTTGGTTGAGTGACCAAAGGTTTTTGTCTTTGCTTTTTAAGATGACCTGATGGCAGACCAAAGGATGGACATTTCGTCTACCATGACTGACTTCATGTCCCCGGGCTCCACCGACCTCATCTCCAGCTCCATCAGCACGCCTGGCATGGACTACACCCGCAAGAGGAAGGGCAGCACCACCGACTACCAGTAAGTACACCAGGAAGGCAATAAAAGGGAGGGAAAGATAAAATGTTAAGTGAATGATGAGGAAACCAAGACAGAGAAAGTGATAACAAAAATGACACAAAGGCAACAGATGGTGTAAAGCAGTAAATGAGCTGAATTCACAGTCGAGCAAATGCATCAGGTGGGCAGAAGTTTTAACTGTCTGCCAAAGTCTCTGCAGAAAGTATGTGCACTATTAAAGTCAAGCCATCTTGCTTTTTAAAATCACCTTTCTGAATACTGCACTGACAAAATCTGATCATTTCATTTGTGTTTCTTTTCAGAATTGATGGCTTCTCATTCGAGTAAGTTGACTCAATTTAATCGTTTTGGCACAAAGTCCAGATTTGAAACATCACTGACCTTTGATTGATTGGATGCACTAAAGACTGCAAGACAAAGCTGCTTAACCCAGTGAACTGATGTGAAGTTATTGTTTAAACAAATATGGGTTTTTTTTCTTCCTTAGTGATATGGACCCAGACAAAGACAAAATGGGAGGGTAAGAAGCCATCATTATTCAGTTCAATTTTAGGACTAGGTGATCAAATGTTTTTGTAAACCTGCATTTTAACCTGAGATCATGTGAGTAGAGATGATCAGGGCAACAAAGGGGTTTCCAGGGAGTGTGTGTGGTGGGTGGGGTGGGGTGGGGGGTGGGGGGGGTGGGGGGCAACATCACTGGGGTCATCAGGTGGACACCCTGCTTCAAAGGTTAAAGCTCTGTTGTAGCTTTCTGCAGTAAATGAGTCTTGCTTGCACATCGAGTTGACCTTGTAGTCTTTAATGGCAACAAGTGTGTGTCAAAAGTGAGCACAGACCTCATTGAGATAACATAATCAATATGTTGACTTACAGTATTTCTGCAACAACAGTGGCTTTGTTTCATCTGATTTAATTCACTGGTCAAACAAAGTGACTCGCTGACAGTAAAAGTAAAGCGCTGAGTGTTGTTTTCTACGTTATTGTACACTCACCCCAACATTATTTTTTAGGTTGTTTTTCTGAGAATAGGCTAAATTACATGATAGAAGACTGAAGGGCATGTTGAACATCTGGTTATATGAAAATGTTGTAAGACTTTAGAACCATAAGACTCATGTTAGTCTCCTTCTTTGTTTTGGTTTGGAATCAGAAATCAGAAAGTCAATACTTAAAAACCAGGTTGAATAAAACACTCCTTGAGGCGCACTCACACTAGTCCGTGCCTTGCTTAAGCACTATTGCCTTCCTCCCTAATCCCCTGCTGGACCGCACTCACATTGCTCCAGGACTAACCGGGGTCGAGTCTGCATCGGCACATCAGAGAAAAACACAGACAATATGACTGCATTTACTGACTCTGTGGCTCATTCTGAGTCATTTCAGTCAGATACAGCCATAACATTCTTTTTCTTTGATAACGGATCCAATATATTTTATGTTTACGCTGTGTACCCGTGCTCGTGATCGTGCATGAACTGTTCTGTGCCGAAGCGCAACTCTTCCATCCGTGCCAGGACCGAGGGAGTGTACCCAGAGCAATGTCACTTTGGGGATCAAATGTGCTCTGTACTAATTGCCCAGTGTGAGTGCGCCCTTACTGTCAAGATCTATTTAGAGGCAAATTACAAACATAGAATTTTCTTTTGTAATTTGTGTTAACTGACCTTTTTGAAGTAGAGGTTCTTAAAGGGAAAAGTATTTACTGAAACCTTTTATTTATTTCTAGAATTCTGTGTTAAAAAAAATAGCAAGAAAGTCTGTGTCAAGTAGAATTTTTTTCTGGGTGTAGTTTAGTGGGTGGGGTGGAAATCCTTCTCTTTGTTCTACTGTCATGTAACCTCGTGCGTGAGAAAGAATGCAAAGAGGTTTTATTCAAACTACGTCATATTTGTATTACAGCAGTCATCAGATTGTTCAGTCAAATCTAACCCCATTATTACCCTCGTTGCATAAGCTCTGATGTTGTTAAAACCAGCAAATGAGGTTGGTTACAGAAGCTTTGAGGTTAGCTGTGACCTCATTCCCTCCAGGCCTTTTCCTTCCTCTGTCTATAACCTCCCGTCCCAAACGTTCAAACCTTAGACACAGACATTTGTTTGACAATTTCCCCCTCTCTAATTGTTCTTTGTTTTGTCTTTGCAGTGACCACCAGGGCAGGATTAAGAATGCCAGGTATAAAAACTCCTTTCCATTCCCTCTCCGTTTCCTTCCCCATACCTTCTAATCTCTATTACATGAATTAAATGTCACTGCGTCTGCTTAAGGACAGAGGGAGCTTTGTATACATTGATAACAAGAAACGTCATACACAGGAAGTGTATAGATCACAGCATTACGTGGGGAGTGTAAAAGCATACCTAACGACTAATGACAAGCTCCCTTTCTCTTCTGAGCAGCAAGTTAAGGCAGAGCAGACATGTTTGGATAGATACTCTGAAGTGTTCTCACAGTCCTGAAGGATAGACTCAACACCAAACATGGCATTTCATCTTTCAGCTTCAGAGAGCAGCGTGTTTCTAGCAGTTTTAAACCATGAGACTAAGGTGATGGATTATACGGAGTACAAGAATTCAGCCTGTTAAAGGATAACTTGTTCGGTCTTGAATCTATGTCACCTGCAGTTTTAGGTTTGAGTTGTTTTTTTTGTTTTTTTTCAACCAATAGGTTTTTTTTTGTGTGTATTTTTCCTCTGGAATATTACCAGCAGCACAATGGGGAAATGAGAGGGGAGCCATCAGTGTTAGGTCGCCGTCTGTTAATGCCTGCTGCTTCTTCCTCTGCAGGGAGGCCCACAGCCAAATCGAGAAGCGTCGCAGGGACAAGATGAACAGCTTCATCGACGAGCTCGCCTCACTGGTGCCCACCTGTAACGCCATGTCCCGCAAGCTTGACAAGCTGACGGTCCTGCGCATGGCTGTCCAGCACATGAAGACACTCAGAGGTCAGGACCAACTACTAAAACAGATTGTTAGATACTATCTTGGTAAATGCAGGAATCGGTAAGCTGTAGTTTATACAGTGACGAGTAGGTACGATTCAGACTTTATTAAGAATTCAAGAGAAAGTTAATCTGTGTGTCTTTTTTGTTTTGTATCCGTGCTGTCTATGTGTAGGTGTGCGCTCCCCCTCTCATATTGTTGCATATTGTTAATTAATGAGTCTTAACCAAGATAACAAAAACTCTTTGTAGCTGCAAAATATCATTCAATGAGGCAGAAAGGGAAAGAGAGGCAGACTTCAAGCCTAATGAAATAGTGACCAGTTGTAGTTATTTGTCTGGTTATTTCTAATTACCTGGAGTCTGGGAGAATGCAGCCAAAGAGAGTGAAGCAGTAAACTTCTCTTTTATTCTCTGTTCAGGCAGCTGACAAATACATTATTTTTATTTGACTAACAAAGGATGCAAAACAAAATGGATTGAGCAATACTGAAAATAATTGTGCGTTGCAGTCTGTATTAAAAATGAATGAGGAAATGTGTTCGATGAGAGCGACTAAAGTGATGAAAGTTTACTACTTTAACACAAAGAGGTCTATACAGAGTTTTAACTGCTCCATGTCCAGGTGCCGTGTGCTTAGATCCAGGTGTAAGTGGTGTGTTTACTGTTGTTTGCAGGTGCAGCCAACCCCTACACAGAGGCCAACTACAAGCCTTCCTTCCTCTCAGATGATGAACTGAAGCACTTGATACTAAGGGTGAGTGCAGTGCTATTTGTTTATTTTGACATGGACAGTGAACAGCCACTTAGCTGTACCAGAGTCAGCTAGAAGCTCATTTACATCTGTATTCAGGCAGGAGACGGAGACATGTCATGGTAATCTAGATGGACAGTCAGTACAACACCAAAGTGCTGATGAGGCTCATTTTCATCACATTTAGTCTTTATGTGTACTTGTTATTATATACAATATAACTAAGCTATCTACATCAGAGCAACATCACACCATTCATTCTAAAACTGAAACAATTAGATGTTTTGATTTCCTTAATGAAGAACATGTATAAAGTGTCCCATGTTTATTCCTGTGTGTTTGTGTATTTGACAATGCAGGCTGCTGATGGTTTCCTGTTTGTGGTCGGCTGTGACCGTGGAAAGATCCTCTTTGTGTCTGAATCGGTGTACAAGATTCTCAATTACAGCCAGGTATGCTAATGTACTGTTGTTCACTGGTGTCCAGGCACTTATTAACCGCTCTGTGCTCTAACGGCCGGTGCTGATATGAAATGAGTTATGTTAAAGCTACTCAGCTTTTCCTATACATTAAACCTTTCGAGGTGAATTCTCTGGACAGCCATTGAAAATGATACAGAAGCACATAGCTTCCATAGAAAAAGCTAGTGTTCCCACATTTCAGCAAAATATCACTATTAAGAAGCATCACAACTTTCTAGTGCACACTGGAGATTCTGTGTGTCAGCAGTTCAGTTTTAAACTTAAGATTTAAGGTTTTTTTAGTTCCTGGAATCACTGCCATGGTGAATAATTAATGTAGCATTTATCACAGCACCGACTTCAGAGAAGTTAAATGTTAGCTGATGGAGATTTTTAATTTAGTTCTTTATTCTACTCCACTTTCCCTTCATTCCCTCTGTTCTCTTCTCGTCTCCAGAATGACCTGATAGGTCAGAGCCTGTTCGACTACCTTCACCCTAAGGACATAGCCAAGGTCAAGGAGCAGCTGTCCTCTTCCGACACAGCGCCACGAGAGAGGCTCATTGACGCTAAAAGTAAGAAAATACTTCACTAGAATCCAGCATTTGGGTTGTGTTTTTCCCCCATAGGATTAAAGCTGTAGCTACCAACCATCTCAAGGCTGCCTTCTTAACGTCAGTCAAAATACTAACTCTGAATTTCAGCACCTGGTTATATTGTCCATCAATGAATGGAGTTGTTTTTAAACTGAAAGTATATTCAGCGTGTTTGCTTGCTGCAGCTTTGTATCCCTGTTTGGCTCATTGATAGCACATTCTTTGGTATCACATCGTTCTGAGTCATTGCAATAACTAAGCTAAAGGCTGAGAAAGAGCAGAATTATTTATTGTTCCTCTTAGAAATATGGGGTTAATTATTTTTTATTTGGTCATTTACATCTTATTTTAAGAGAGGGCGAATAGAGAGATATGTCAAGGATTTACCTCTAAATAACTCCCTACAGAGGAGCAAAGGCTGAATAGATTTCCTTCATACATTTCCTGCAAGGAAACAAAGCAAAGTTAGCAGAAGAGTGGAAATAGAGGCCCCCCAAAATGACAAAACTTAATTTAGCTACAGGAATGTTGACCTGATGGTTAGAATGTATTTCCAGAACAGTTTTATCTATGTTTGTTTTTTTTAAACAAAGGGGGGAGAGATTTCACTTTCCACATTTGCAGATAATCTTTTCAACTTTTGGCTGGACACAAATGTTATTTGATTAAATGTGAAGGAATGATCTGCAGCCTGTTGCTTTAACTCTTTGTTGTTTGTGTTCTTTGCAGCCGGTCTTCCAGTGAAGACGGACATCACCCCGGGTCCTTCTAGACTCTGTTCTGGAGCAAGACGGTCGTTTTTCTGCAGGATGAAATGTAACAGGCCTTCTGTCAAAGTAGAGGACAAAGACTTTCCCTCCACTTGCTCTAAGAAAAAAGGTACAGCACCTGCTCACCTAAACCAAGAATAACACTCGTATTCTCTCTAGATAAAAGTCGCACACATTTCTCCTTTTGCCCTCAAATCTAATGATGCTTTCCAAGCCCTTCTAAAAGCAGCTTTGTGCTGTTTAAAGCATCTCAGTTTTCCTCCTTCAGTACCAGTCAAGAGCTCTTCTTCACAATCAACCTGTACCCCTTGTACTGAAAACACTTTGTTCAGTCCTTTCATTACTGTCTTATGAGAGCAAAAGCCCTAATTTCCTGGTGTTCCTCTGTTTCTATTTTTAGAGGCACATCCTTATTAGAACCAGGAATCACACCTCAGTTGGCATGAAAGCATCTGTTATACCACCCAGGAAGTTGGCCTCTTTGAGTGCATGCATTACGTTATTTACCTTACCCTTATTCAATCAAAGCAGTCTGTGAAAAGGAAACTATCAAAGACAGAAGCAGCAGTAACACAAACCACAGCTCTGAGTGAACTGATCACAAGTACGACAGCTCACAGTAGCAAAGAGAGAGAAAGCATGTGAATATGCAGCTCAGCATGAAGGGCTAATAGAGATGAGATTTTTAAAGCTCTAGTGATGTAGCATCCTCTTCCATCCACTCTTGTATTTCAAATGATTTGCAGGTGTCATGACAAGCCCCTGTGATTCATTCAATCATTTGGGCTAAATTCATCCAGCACACAGGCCACTGACTTTTGATCAATGGCAACTATAGTGTAACAGTCTGAAGAGATGCTAAAAAAAACGATGCAATACATTGTTTTAATGTTTTAGTTAGTTTTAGTTTATTGTTTTTCTAAACGTTTAGAAGAGCACATCCCAAATGTTTTTC
Source organism: Labrus mixtus (assembly GCF_963584025.1). NCBI lineage: Eukaryota > Metazoa > Chordata > Actinopteri > Labriformes > Labridae > Labrus > Labrus mixtus. The sequence goes on from NC_083615.1 coordinate 30,057,718, forward strand.
AAGCTTTAAGAAGCACATGTCTTTTTCAGCCCTCTTCATCATAAGTGCTGCTTCGGCCTGAGAGCAGATGAAACATACTGCTTGTGCTCTGTTAGTCGCTCATGGAGGGGAACTGGAGTGTAAACTGAGTGTCTTTATAGTCAGGAGAACATTTACAGGCCATTCTAAAAAAGCCATGCAACCCAGATTGTCTGCATCGCCATTCATGATGAATTTTTTAGTGCTTTTATCTTAATATTACATACGGACAAACTTTATTCTCCCTCTGAAGTCATACTCTGTGTTCCACAGTGGGGACTAAAAAACTGTCATATTTTAGAACTCCTCAGGGACCAGTGGTGATATCTTTTTATTTCAGTGCAGAGTCTAAATCAAAAATGTTTTTTCAGGTTTATAAATAGAGCAAGATATGTTAAAAAGGAAACTTAAGAGTTTGATTATAGCGGAGGCTCCAACAGGGAGTATTCCTGTCCAAAGGTTCAAGTTCAGTATGTGTGACACAAACAGTTCTTATGGAGGCTAAAACTCATGCCTGCATCTCAGCACATAAAAGCACCCGGGGAAAATGTTACTGCATCAATAAAGTCCATGAGCATTTAAACTGTAGTCAATGTCTTGCCTTAATGCATATTGATGAGAAATATACAGAAGTGAAGACATTTTAGTATTTGAGAGGTCAGATAGAGTGAGTCCAATTTCTCCCTGTCATCTAAAAAAAAGCTATGGATCAATGCTCATAAAGTGTTATACTCAACAGTTAAACAGGGACTCATGGAATTGAAATGCTACTTTAAGATGGTAAAACTTAGAACGTGCAGCCAGCTACCTTTTGACATTAGACGTGACCACTCAGACAAACTGAGATCAGCAGAGATAAAGCTGATTTAGTCCCTTTGTGTCCTCATCGGATGGGTTCAAGCACTCATACTGCCTGTAGGACTTGAACACTCAGTCACTGTAGTTACATGCAGAAGAAACCTTAGAACTGCGGCTGAAATGCAAAGGTCAAAGGTATCTTTATTGTCCCCGCAGGGAAATTTGTTTGCAGCTGGAGACATACAAATACATAAACAACACTAATAAATCATCCAAACATCAAATGCATAAGTACATACAACATGAAACTTGAAGCCCAGCAGAGATCCTCCAGCATCATGATAAAAATGATAAAAGTGAAAGTGCAATGAGCAAGGAATTAAAATTCAACTGCTATTCAACAGACGAATAGCAGCAGGTACAAATGAGACCCGATGCCTTTTAGTCTTCACCACAGACAGTCTGTACAGTCTGCCTGAGGAGAGAAGACTAAACTCTACAAAGAGAGGGTGATCAGGGCTCTGTAGGAGAGAAGTCACCTATCTGCTGTAGAGGTCGCTCAGCTGGACTTGACTCTCTGTCTCTACTGCTTGTTCGTTAAAAGGTTCCTTTATGCGCGTGTGTCAACCTGAGTCACCTCGTGTGCTAATCTTAAAGATGAAGAGAGAGATGATATGATAAGTTGAATGTAAGACATGTCCCGATGGATTAAGTGTTGTCAATTTCCCTTTTATTGTTTAAATAATGGATACAATGTCCATTGTGCTAATAATCAATAGTATCCAAAATCACTGAAGCTTTAGAAAATATTTTGCTGCACACTGTCTAGATTTACTACATTTTTTTTTTGTAATTTAGGAAGTGTGATAGAGTTTGCTTTGATTGGGTACCAAGAACTTGTATTTTTGTTGCCCTGGTAACCAAACAGATATCATATCATTGGATTTTTGCTAGAACCGTATCAAAGTTTAAAAATCTTTACCCTACCACAACTAGCAGCTAGGTCCCCAAACCCAGCATGAGGAGTAGGAACACAAAGAAAAGAGCTTAACTGTCCCAATGCATTGAGTGTTGTCAATTTTCGTTTTATTGTTTAAACATTTTTCTTGTTTGAGTCTTAAATTACCTCGTGAAAGCATGTAAGCTATTTTAAAATCTTCAAGCATAAAGGTTTAAAAAGTGATCAACCCGTCAGATTATGTAAGATTAAGTGAACTGTAAGAATCTCATAATCCACCCAGTATGGGGATGGCATCCTACTAAGATGTTTCCTGTCCACTCCTGATATAAGCTCTAACAGCGCCCCCCCCCCTTGTCTCTGCAGCAGACCGTAAGAGCTTCTGCACAATCCACAGTACAGGCTACCTGAAGAGCTGGCCGCCTACCAAGATGGGTCTGGACGAGGACAACGAGCCGGACAACGAGGGCTGCAACCTGAGCTGCCTGGTGGCCATCGGCCGCCTGCATCCCCACATCGTCCCCCAACCCAGCCTGGCAGACATCAGGGTGAAGCCCACAGAGTACGTCTCCCGGCACGCCATCGACGGCAAATTTGTCTTCGTGGACCAGAGGTGAGACTCCAAAGCAACGTGTAGAGAATTCAACTGGGTTTGTGTTGGGACAAAGGAAAGCCTCTGTGATTTACTCATCTTCTAAAATTATGTATTTTTTAAAAGCAATTTAACATGTTCCAAAAAAGTCCTAAAAGGCCTCCTCAGCTTATCTTTGTTTATCTGAAGTCTACAGTGTGTAGTTGTGTTGTAAACATGTTTACTGTGAGCAATATTAGAAAGTAGTAAAGAGGATCTCTTGAAGATTGTCCTTTAGTGTATCAGGCGTTCTGTACAGTACATAAGCAGTTAAATAAGAAGCTCTTTGGTGGTAAACTGGTTTTGAAAAAATAAATGACAGAGATTTCCCTCCTAGAATACTCCTTTGGATGGGTATATTTATGTGTTCAAAGGAGGGTTGAAGCCTTTCAGCTACTGCCATCTTGGGGGGCTTCTTTTGTTGCAGCTATAGTAGGCTTGATGGATACAACAGAGTGTTGTTAAAGAAGTTTGAGTTTTTCTATCTTGGTCAGGATTGTTGTGTGTGGTGGCACTGAATGAAAAAGGAGTTGACATGTTTATATAATGGGACACATATTTACGTTGAAATATTTCAGTCTTCCCGTGTATATCCCGGATATAATCTACATCTGTCTTTTTTTGGCCAACTAAACCTAGACTAGAATCTGACATCATCATCTCAAATTAGCAAGAGGAAAAATATAAATAAATCACTTCTTGTTGCTTCCATAATGAGTTATTATACTGGTTAGTTATATGTTTAATTTTGGTCTTAAAGAAAAGCTAAGGAAGGTTTTTTTTTCTTGCTGCAGATCAATATGTTTGGAACTTCTGTTTTCTTTCATATGTTTAAGGAGCCACACACTGTAAGTCAATAAAACCTTTCTCTCTATGTCCATGCAGAGCAACAGCCATCCTAGCCTACCTGCCCCAGGAGCTGCTGGGAACCTCCTTCTATGAGTATTTCCACCAGGATGACATCGGCCACCTGGCAGAGTGCCACAGACAAGGTACATCTGACAGATAGATAAATAATGCTATGTGAATTATTATTATTTTGTTTTCACTAACACTGTTGATGGATGTGTCTGCAGTGCTTCAGATGCGAGAGAAGATCAACACCAACTGTTACAAATTCAAAATAAAAGATGGCTCCTTTATCACGCTGAGGAGCCGCTGGTTCAGCTTTATGAACCCCTGGACCAAGGAGGTGGAGTACATCGTCTCCACCAACACAGTTGTGTCGTAAGTATCTAAAGACACATCACACATGTAACACTGATGACAAAGAGATTTAAAATATCAAAAATAATTCCACAAATGCGTGTTCTTCTCCAGGTGTCCCATGATGGAAGTATCAGAATACCCTCAATCTGCTGCCTCACCTCAGAGCATGGACAGTGTTCTCACCTCAGAGGGTAAGTACACACACTCCTGTATGTGTGGCTAATTTATCTGATTACAACAAATCTTTACACTTACTGAAACCTAATTATCCTGATTGTTATTGATTGACAGGTGGAGGGAGGCGGGCGCTGCAGACGGTGCCTGGCATCCCTGGTGGCACAAGAGCAGGAGCAGGCAAGATTGGACGCATGATTGCAGAGGAAGTGATGGAAATCCAAAGGTGAGAAGAGATTACATTTGTATATTTTAACCCCTAAAAAATGCTGTGACCTAGTTAGAAATCAGGTGATTGTGGTTTAGATGACACAGAAAGATGTTTTATCCTACATCAGAAGCTTTCCGTGTTGTGCAACAAACTTTGCGTTCAGTTGTTAATTAGGACAATGTTTTACGATTGCAGGCTCTCGTGCTAAGTTTTTAAAAAACCTCCAGACAAACGCTTACTCAGACTGTTGCTGTGGTGCTGAAATTATAACAGTTGTTCCCACTTGAAATGTACTAATTGTCATAGCAATGCTGACAAATTCCTGTACAAGTGTTAAAAGTAGGAGTGAATAGTTTGCATTAGGTTATTTGCACCGAGTCATATTTTTTCAAACAGGGAAATCTAATGATTAGAAAATGTGTATTTAAGAATCAACCATCTGTGTGTCTGTTAGGATTCGAGGCTCCTCTCCGTCAAGCTGTGGCTCTAGCCCTCTGAACATCACCAGCACCCCTCCACCCGACACCTGCTCCCCAGGGGGCAAGAAGGTAACACATGCTCACACACAGGGTCGCTCGTTAGTATTTTATCACATGTGACTGCAGTATGAAATCTATCAGACCTTACTTACCTTACTTTGGTGTCTGACATTTAGATATTAGTTTGAAAGAATTTGATTTACAATAATGATAATTTGCCTTAGTATTAAACAAAGTAAAGTAGGTTGTTGGTTTGAATTAAAATCCAGTTTAAATATCTTTAAAATTAAATTGTCATATTTCTGTATTTCTCACAATCTTCACAAACAACTTTATTTTCTGAACCTTGTTTCCCTTCACTTCTCATAATCTCACACACATACACCTGTCCTCTCTTTACAGCACACAATGTCCCACCCCGCTTTAAGGGCCTTCAGCAGCAGCACATTTCATAATCTTAATAAACACTCCAGGTGTTTCACTCAGGAGTCTGCCCACATCAGTGGACGTCTCTCTCTCTCTCTGATAACATGCAGAGCGTAGAGAGCGGCTCCATAAGTTTATCAATCTTAGATGGCGGTCTTGATCTTGATCTGCTTCATTGTTAACCATTATCTTAAAGATTGGCATCATAACCCAGGTGTTGGTTAAATTATCTACTTGAGCCACTTTGATTTGGGCAATCACATTTTTAGAAAGTTTTCTTATTAGCCTGCTTGCTTTAAGTTTCAGGAGAAGGTCAATCATGCTTTCCATTCAATTCCACAGTTTCACATTTATGATCACATACACAATTATACACAGAACAATGTGTAGTGAAATGTCCAGCCAAGCATTAGACCATTATATACATGAAATAAATAAAATAAAATATATTAAAATTTGAATATATACAATAAAAGAGTAATGGAACGTGTTTGGTACATTTTGACCCAAGATGTAAACATCTAATGATAAATACACTTTATAGAACAAATGGCATCTTTCTACACTAAAAATTGTTTTTTTTTGATGCAACATATTTTTTAGGATACAATGTCCATTGTGCTAATAATCAATATTATCCAAAATCACTGAAGCTTTAGAAAATATTTTGCTGCACACTGTCTAGATTTACTACATTTTATTTTGTAATTTAGGAAGTGTGATAGAGTTTGCTTTGATTGGGTACCAAGAACTTGTATTTTTGTTGCCCTGGTAACCAAACAGATATCATATCATTGGATTTTTGCTAGAACCGTATCAAAGTTTAAAAATCTTTACCCTACCACAACTAGCAGCTAGGTCCCCAAACCCAGCATGAGGAGTAGGAACACAAAGAAAAGAGCTTAACTGGCTCCGTCCAAATGCAACACAATACACTTCTACAGATCGTCTCCCTGAAGAAGTTCAATCTCGTTCAGTTCATCAGTTTTAAAGGCGTAATGATAAAGCAACTTGTATCTACCAATGGCTTTAAGGCAGACTATTTTAATCACCCGGAGAAGTGTCTCACTGTGAGGTTGCCAGGCGACACAGAACAGAATAAAGAAAAAAACATTTGAAAGATCATTGCCCTTTTCCTTTAAGAGTTAATGTCTGGTTTATTTTATTTAAAATATCTCTTTTATCAGTTTCATAAGTCTCTGGCCTGATTCTTCTGCTGTATTTTTGACCTGATAGGAATCTTAAACTGATTAAAAGACATGATTATAGGTTTGATGTTTCTTCATGTACCTCTGACTGAGTCTGTTGTGAACAAACACAAAGATATCAGAGGACTGAATGGAAACATTTTCAGCTCAGGTGGAAACTGATCTGTGTTCACTGTAAACTGAGATGTGTGTGTATGTGTGTCACCTCTATAGATTCAGAATGGAGGGACACCTGATCTGCCCAGCACAGGGATCATTCCTGGACCTGATTCTGTAGGCTACCCATACTCCAACCAGTCCATCATGAGTGAGTCAGACACACACATTAACATACACACTCACACACCCTTAACACTCTGCTGTTTGCCCTTACAAACATTATTGTTTTGTTTTGGTCCAGGTGACAACTCCCACCTGAGCATAGACATCATGGACGAGCCCGGTTCTAGCAGCCCTAGCAACGACGAAGCGGCCATGGCGGTCATCATGTCCCTGCTGGAGGCGGACGCCGGCCTGGGAGGCCCCGTGGACTTCAGCGACCTGCCCTGGCCTTTGTGAGGAAGCTGTAAGGGAAAAAAGCAGAGAAAGACTGCCTCTGAGCACCAGAGCCACTGAAGGACAGATTCCAGTCAGGTTGAATTCTGGCTGCCATTTTTCTTGCTTTTTGCACACGACTACACTGCAAAAAATGTCTGTTTCAACAAATGATTTTTTAAAATGAAAATGTCTGTTGATTGCACAGATTTTTCCTAAAAGAGCAACACACAAATGGAGATGATGTCAGTCTGAGTGGCTCCTGCTGAAGTTAGGAATCCACTCATACTTTTTGATTCATCATTCCCTGCGAGTGGACAAGTGTGATATTTTTTGCAGTGAAAGTTGCATGCAGACGAGATGTTCCCTTACATCGCCACAGTGACTGACCATTACACTTAACAACAGTGGGGCAGATTACAGGACTGTGCTGCTAATGTGCCTGCTGATGGATCGAGCTCTGTCGAACAGTGGCTCTGGGTCAGCAGCCAGCCCACTCACCAACACAGGACTCCAAAGACATTCACAGACACTCATCCAAGGTTGATGGGGAGAGGAGGAGTGTTTGGTGGGGAGCAGTCGATGTCTGCCTCATGCTGCGACCAACTCAACATCTGGATAATGTTCAAGTCTCGTGGTGAGATGTCGTGTGTGGTGCGCACCCCCTACCCAGCTGATATTCAACATGGGTAATGAACACACAGCAGTTTTTCTCTGTGGACTCGCGTGTAAGATTCTAAAAAAGGTTTATTTCCCAGCCACAAATTATCACTAACATGTATTTCAGTTCATTTAAATAATGACTAAATATTATGTGTTGAAGCCACCTTGCTGCTGTTTCCTCAACTTACATAAGCGGTAACACACTTTTCTCCAACTTCCTCTTAAGCTCATCCTCAGAAAATATTTTCCCAGAAGGATTGAGGATTCTGTACTTTTACTGAGTTTAATACAGTTTTACACTTTTTTTTTGTTGCCTAAAATGACCTGAAGTACATTCTGTAAGTTATGATACCCATAATTATCTCAGTGTTGCAGCCAGTGACTCAGATCACCTGTTGAGTAGAGGTCTTCACAAGTCCAAAGTTCTGCCCTGCTTGTAAGGGATTCATCAGTGTTCCACTTCTGCTGAGTATACGGACGCTACAGGAAATGGATATAAATTGTGTGCAGATCACTCACTTGTGTATCGTCTTAGATGGCCATCATTTACAGTTTAAAAAAAAAAAATCCAATATGGTCACCAAATATACCTGGACAGTCCTCCCAGGTAGAGTGTATGTGTAGGAATCACCAACATCTTGCAAGGTGGGGAAAGGAGGATGTTCCTAAGGACCCTCCCCAAGTGCATGCTGGGATAGGCTTCAGCCCCTTGAGGGAGAAGTGGAAAGGATGATAGACGGTCCTCAGTCCAGTTAATTGCCTCAACAACAAAAGCAAGATTTTGACCATAATGACATGTGATCAAAGCTGAAAGCGAGTCTCCTCAGATCCACTTAGTGCAGCACATCAGACCCCAAATCCAACACAGTCCCCTCTACCTTTTTGAAGACCTCTACCTCGTTGTTCTTGAGTCGGCAGTCACAACATTTTTGCTGCAAGTCCTGAAAGTAAAGTTACCGAGCTCTCAGCAGAGGTAAAATAAAGAGACAGAGTGAAGGACTTCTCTGAGGACCTTTACTACGGGGAGTCAGAGCTGAATGGAGAACAGGAGGCTAATTGAATGTGGTGGGAGCTCCAGCTCAGTGTGCAGGTGTGTGCCTGATGTCTCTCTGCTGACATATTTCAATCTCTACAGAACTATTCAACTGCAAACAAAGACAAATCAAGTTCCTCACTGCCAATAAATGGAGGTCTGCTCCTCACAAAGGGCCTTCTACAGGTTAACACAGCTGGCAGGTACATTAGCTTCAGCCTGCTGAAACATCAACCTGATGGTGTTGGTCACAGGGTCTCCACCTCCTCATCTTCTCCTGACGGTAAACTCCATAGAAAGCACTTAGACTGTTGGTCCATGAACTATATCTAATCTAAAGGAGGGCTGACTCTTTTAGATTAGACTGCCCTTTGAAAGCATTTTTATTTTTTTGGTTTGCCTTTTGATCTATATATTTAAAAATGGACCTAACATTTGAGAACCTGGGCTTGGAAACAGCCACCTTCTAACTTGTTTTTTCTGAGTTTGTGAGAAGTTCAAGAGAAGAAAATGCCTCTGATGTAAACTCTATTACAAAACAGACAGATTTACTGTAGCGGTACTTTTGAAAAACCCATTTACTCTTGACTTTCAAACTCAACATTAGCACTTGTTAAAACTGACATACCATGGCTGCACCGAACTGTCAAAGCAAACTACCTTGTTACACCTGAGGGCTTTAATGTAGGGGCCGAGTATAGAAACAGGTCACTTCAGTGATCCAGCAGACTAGGCCTTTGTAACACAGATAGAGCCGATTGACATTCTCTTATCACGTCCTGTGACAGTTAAGAGGGTCACAAGGGACGGCCAGAAGGATCTGAGTGGAGTACTTCATCTCAGTGTCCGTTTCTTCCTCAACACAACCTCTTCACCTCGCCAGCTCTCTGCAGTCTCACACACCTTTAGTTGTCAGGAAGTGATAAGAAGTTTGCCTGTAGGGAAGGAAAATGCACAGACCACCATCAATCAAAAAATGCATCTCTGGAATTCATTTGTTTGGAGAGAAAAAAATCAATTGATGCAAAAAAAAACATGTCACAAAGAAAATGATATCATACATGACTGTTATATCACTCAATATATAGCAAACTGTTTTATATATCATCTAAAATACACAGAAAGAGAAAGAACAAATGTGGACGAGCTTTTCATTCCTTAAAAAAAGAGCATAGCATTTGGCATCTCTAAAAAGATTTCCTGTAAAAGTTCAAATATCCAGAAAGATGTTGAACAAGGCTCATAGATGTTCTGAATGTTCTCCTGCTGTCTGTAAAGACTGAATGAGCCGTCTTGATTTAAAATATGAAGAAAGAAAAAAACATTGTAAATGATAGCCGGATTTGGAAAGACAAAGAAAAATGTCTGAACTCATGAAACAGTAATAATGGAAAATCTCTTTCTACTTGTTCTTGATTCTTTCCTACATTTGAGATTTTAGATCGTTTTTTCTTTTTTTTTCTTTGCCCTTCTCACGTACTTGAGGTTGATTTGTTTCTTTATGGACATGTCATGACAGATCAGTCCTGACCAGCGTCTGTCTGATTTGAAACTGTGTGTGATGTAGATTTCTTTTCAACCCATGAAATCCCAATATTCTTAAAACTTTGTCAAATTAATGTAAACACTGGACCTGTTTAGTTCACCAGAAATCAGGTATCAGTGTGCACTACCTTAAACTTTAAAACTTAAATTCTTTTAAATGGACAAACAATTGTTGATAATTAAACTTCTCCTTCTGGAGAAGTTCAAATTGAGCAATAACAGGCCATCTTATGCTAAAAGCTAACAAGTTTGTTTTAACAGAAAGCCTGGGAAATGTCATTCCTCGTGCTTTCATTTGGTTTTAGAGTCCCTTACACATTCAAAGCATTGCTGAGTTTTTTTCAGTGACTTTCTGAGTTCTTACAAAGGTTAGCCATATGTCATGAAGAAATCATGCTTCTCTGTACCACCTGTATGCGATGTGATACATTTTCTTTCTATACTGGCAGATGATGAGAAATGAAAGATAAAATGCTAGAAGTTGAAGCACAGCTTCTGTGTTGCCCATCTGAGTATACAACTCTGTAAGTGACCACAGTTGGATTGAACCAGGAATATAAACCCCCTCCCCCCTCCTGTCCTCCAACAGGCAGCAGCTGGCGAGGTCTCCTCTGTATCTGTTCTAGTGGTTTTCTCTTTCAATGTTTTTACGCTACACACTACAATAAAGTGTCGTCCCCCCCCTGTTGATATACCCCTCCCCACCTGACAATAATGTATCAAATCTTTAAATATTATCATGTTAAGAGTATACTTTATGCAAATATATATGAGTATGATGAGTGTATTGTATGTATCAGCAGTGAAATATTTTTAAAATAAAATTATTGGTTTCTGTCAAGACGTCGTGCTGCTTGTGTTCTTGTTTGAGCGGAACAAGAATCTGCTTCATGAAATCATTTCTTTGCCAGCATGCCAAAGTCTCCTCTGTGGATACATTCATGACTCTGGTTTATACCTGATCCGTCCTCTCGGCCAATCAGAGCAGCCCAATGGTATTTTTAAACGATGTTGCCATCCAGCTGCTGGAAGTGTCTGCACGCCGAGGAAGGCCGTAGGAAATATTGGCACGGCTTTCACAGGTCTCTTTATGAAGCGGGCATCTGAAAGGAGGTCAGTATATAATACTGTTTGTGCATTTACATCCCAGATGAGCCACTGAGGAGTCTCAGAAACCCTGTTCGCTTATTCATGGTTTGATTTTGTGGGCCAAAAAGTTATTTAAAGCATTAGCTTATACTTTGAACTCATGCATTAAATAATCATAGTCAGTGTGGAAGCAGCTCATGCATATTTAATTTCTCATCTCCATTCCCTTCCTGAGTCAGGTCATCTCAAGCTATTCAACATTTCTTTCATCTGCTGCCAAACCATCAGAAACTTCCTATTTCCTGTTTGAGAGTTAAGATTCAAAGAGTTCATGTTTTGGTTCTGCATCTTGGTAAAGCCTACTTTAGGTTCACTTCAGAGTGTTTCTACTTTTTAATCTTCTTATGTTCCTGGTTGCAGTCTAAATAACAGGACTCCCTGCTGCATGTGTTTGTTATACTGTCATGGTGTAATGACACACTAGTGACGAGGCAGCAGCAGCCTGGATGCAAAATATCTATATTTGGTTTCAGAGCCAAAGCTGAGTCACTGCCCTCAGATCAGCACCTACACTGTGCATGCCCACATTATATATCACTTATTCACCTAGAAAATAACACACATTCTCAAAGGCTTATTTTTAATGTAAAGGATCCTGCTTACTTCAAAATAAATTATTTTGTATGTTATTTCTTTTGTTTAAAGGAAGAACTACTTTTTACACAAACATTCAGCAGAAGAATATCCTCAGTCATGACTCAGACGTTTACAGTCTACAACGAGTGAGAAGCATGAGTCCCCACAGCTGTAATGTTGTTGGAGCTGTGTTTACATCATGTTTACATCATGTTTACATCATGTTTACATGGACAGGATGGCCTTGAGTATAAAGCTGCTTTAGTCAAGGACTACAGAAAAGAAGAACATACTCACTGATTATTTGGATGTTACATATGTGTCTTTAGATTATGGTCATTCTGTGTCAATTTATGTGCAATATGAATTAATGAGTGAACCAAAGTGTGCTTTTTTTTCTCTCAAACAAATCTTATCTTCTTGTAGTTATAGAAATCCCTCATTGTGAATATTTGCTGTGGAAAATGTTCTCAAAATCTTCAGCATGCTGTGAATCACTTTTTCAGCGACCTACCCAGCGTCAGCAGTGCAGACATTTAAAATAAGTGTATAAAAAGGATCCTTATTAACCAGCACAGTTCTGTTTTCAGTGAAATTCAGGGTGATTACACTTTGTGATTCTTAGTGAAGAATCAATACACTGTTTAGTCGTTTTGGAAGAAATAAAAAACTGACACCAGTGGAGACTGAACTGCTTTTTTTTCCTCCCTGGATTTTAAATACAGAAGTGAGTCTTGGAAGACGACGGTTGTGAATATTATTTATTAGAAAAACATTGTGTTCAACATGTTTTCTGACATCCTGTGTGCTCACAGTGATGGTGACGCAGTGTGTGCAGCTCAGCCAGGACACAAACAGAAAGTGGATTAAACAAGTAAAAACATGGAGTCAAGGTAAACTAGAAACCAATTACAAAACAATAGGGAGTGGAATATAGAATTAAATATATATTTAAAAATAAATATAAATAAAACCATGAAACAAAAACACTTTCAAAGTCTTCACATACGCTGGAAAAGGTTCACCTTCACTGCTAACCATCCAGCCCTGAATAAAGACCAGCAAAGAGGCACTGAAATCCACTTTGTCAGTGAGGTACAGTAACACACACACACACACACACACACACACACACACACACACACACACACACACACACACACACACACACACACACACACACACACACACACACACACACACACACACACACACACACACACACACACACACACACACACACACACACACACACACACACACACACACACACACACACACACACACACACACACACACACACACACACACACACACACACACACACACACACACACACACACACACACACACACACACACACACACACACACACACACACACACACACACACACACACACACACACACACACACACACACACACACACACACACGCTTCATTATAATCAAATACAGCTCTGTCTTTTTACATGCATACAGAATGCAACTGAAGTCTCCTTTGGTCAGATAAATAGAAACAGAGTGGATGGGTTTGGATAAGGAATGCCAACGTGCCGGTGTGCTTCATCCGTCCTCGCTGCTGAACAGATTGCGTTCACTCAGACGCCATGTTGACTGACAAAGGCTGCAGCAGTGGTGCCACAGAAGGCAAAGTGATGTTTTGCCACCGAGGAGGAGGAGGAGGTGTTGGGGCAGTGGGGCAATCTGCATTCACACTGAAAGCAACACAAGGATAGAAGTGCTTCAATTCCAGCTGTGAAGGGTTGAACTTGATGTGCTTATTGGCTGGTTAAAGCCAATCAGATTGCTGAGCATCTTAGCATTACTAACGTAGTCACTCTTTCTTATTTCTATGTTTTGTGAATGCTCAGAGAACATTTGCTCATCTCATGTTGCTCTTGGTGTGAACCCAGCAGTGGGAGGAGGGGTACAGTGTGCAGCCAGTCTCATGCTGAGGGTGACGGTGTGTCTGGGTCTGGCTCATAGTGGTAAGTGGCCTGAGTGTAGCTGCTGCTGCTGCTGTGCTGCTGGTTGTGTGCAGCCTGGCTCGGACTGTCCTGAGCCTGCTGCTGGTTGGGGCCTTCATAGCCCAGAGCGAGCTGCGGGCCTGCACTGTTCTCTGATGCCTGCCCGTATGTCAGCTGCTGTGCTTCACTGACGCTGGGCGTCGGCTGTGGCAGATTGTCCAGCTCGTCCACCTGCGGTCCTGAAGGTTGCATGACCACCAGCTGGTCCTGGGGAATGTCTGCAGCGGCCGCCGCCAGGTTAGTGATGGACTTAGACTTGACGCACTGGAAGTCCACGTGGCGGCTCTTCCCTTCCTCCTTTTCCCAGGACATCCGGATGAAGGGACGCTGGACATAGTTGTAGATGACCTCTGGGCGACCTCCAGGGCGACGCTTCACTTTCTCTTTATAGGTGGGGTAGCCTGAATCAAATCAAGAAAGGACAACTGATTAGAACAAGAGTGCAGGAACAGGAAACAGGTGGGTTATAAAGATCCATTTAGAATATTAAGAGCAAGTCTATAATATGTTTGTTACTAATAATGTTTCAGAGTATCATGCTGAGACGTTTTATCTTCAAATATGATTGATCGATTAAAAAAGGGAAATGAATATGGCGCTCAGTGAATCAAGGTGTTCCTCTTGTTTTAGGAAACATTAGAACAAATGTCTCTTTGTGTTTTAGTGAGTGTCAACATACTGTATGTCACTGTCCCTGTGTTGTACTTTTATTTATTTTTCTTGTACTTTTTTATGCTGATATGGACCTATGGATCTGAAATAAAGTAGAACTTTTGGAGGGGGGAATCTTGTTGAGGTTGAAACTAAAGTTGAAGAATTTGTGAACTTCATGTTCTTCTTTGGGTGGCTTAAGATGGATGCCATTTACTTTACTTACTTTACTGTAAACACTCAGCAGGAGCTAGAAGCTGATTAGCTTAGCTTAGCATAAACACTGGAAACAAGTCAGTTTCAAACATTCAGCTATTCAACTCATTGACTCAGTTTGATTTTCCACATAAACCCACAAGTTACCGGGGAGGTGGAGGTGTTGGTTTGGAATCGGCAGCTGCCAGACAGCTTGTACAAAAGCGCTGGTAAATGTCAGACTCCTCCTGTGAGTATGGATTAACTATTACATCATGAAAGTGTTATGAAAAGATGTTGTTGTGGAGACCTGGGTTTATCTATAACAACTATTACATGGTGTTCACATCATCCCCCATGTGTTCATGTTGTGTGATGCCAACTCGTTTAAGAGTTTTACACTGCAGCGCTGAGGAAAGTTTGACTATTTCTCTATTACAAGTAAAACTGCTTCCATGACGCAAAAATACTTCTGTACTTTTTTATTTGAATTCCAAACAGCTCTAAAGGGCAGTGTTTACTACAGAGAGTCTTCTGTGGAAGAAAAAACAGCTCAGACAAACGTCTATTCCACATTCTAGACGCAGCTTTAGATCTGAACCAGAAACAGACAGCTACTTCAAACTGAAGTGATTCTGATGCAAACATTCAGAAGTGTCCATGAAGATAGAAAACAAGTAAAACATGAGTACCTTCTATTCCCAATCTGATCTTCTTCAGTCCTCTGTCCTTCAGCACCGACTTGGCCACATCTCTGTTCTCGATGTACTTGAAGAAGCGGTACAGTTTGGTGCTGTAGATGACTGTTGAGAAACAGAGAGAGATTTAACACATGAACCCTCTGCATGATTCAGATCTGTTCACATTGTCAACAAAGCGGTGATGGAGGCTGATAATGTGTTCACAGTGAGTAATGTCTCTGTGGAGAATAAATAGCACTCTTATGAGGGACTATTTTAAACTGTGGTTAATCCACATTTGATGCTCTAGTGAGTAGGGGAGTGAAAATAGAATACAGTGAGTCTGTGTGTACATGTAAAGGAGGATTATGTCAGCTACAGAATGACTCACAGATGTGTGTTTCATCGTTTTGAGTGGCACAGCATGGAGTATTAAGATATGAACATCCAGAAGCAGTATCTTACTCTGAGAGTACTCCTCTCCCATCTGAGGAGGGTACTCTTCATCCCAGTCCACCACGTCGTCATCGGTCAGCACCACCACATGACACTCCCTCTCTCCGCTCTGAGCGCTGGCCACCATCAGCGGCAGCACCATCTCCTCCAGGTAACACTCAAACTGATGCCGGGCTCCGTCGTTAGACAGCTCGTGCATCAGGGCGCCTGTGGAAGAACCACACGGAGATTTAGAAGGAGGACAGGACTGTGGAACATCCAAATACTAGAATAGCAAAGTCTCACTTTAGGCTGAGAAATATGTTACCAAATGAACTAAATGTAGTTCAACACACAGTATATTAAAACATCATCCCTCCTGCTGTATTTAGAATAGGAAGCACACCTTTCTCTTTCTAAAAATATAATGATGATTATTAGGGCACGACTGATTTGGGATTTTTTGGGGCAGATAACGATATTGGTATTAGGGAGGAGGAAAAAATCAGATACCGATATATTTCGGCCGATATCGTTCTTCAATCTGTGTTCTGTAGAGATAGATATAGTTTGACACATTTATTGTGCTAAATGCAATTATCAAACACTTGTGGAAAAGATATAATGAAGACAAGATGTTCACACAACAAAGTAACTGCTCATGTATGTGTGTCATCACTTGACACTTTGGAGGGTTGTAATGCTCGATGTAATCCATATAGAACACTCTGATGGTGAATGAGAACTGCTAGTGTTACACAATGAAACTCAAATGTTAAGCTATTGGACTGGTGAATAAATATAGTAATATCGGTATTGTATATCTGCGATAAAAATTAGCCGATACTGGAAGTCTGCTATATGCTAATATCAGCCAATGTTACTTGCTGGCCGATTAATCGATCTGACTCTAATGATTATGTTTCATAAAACAAAAACAACACTACTGGGCTACTTTTAGTTACTCTGATTGAAGTTGTAAAGGCCATGATGAACAGCACACTTCTTACACAAAGTAAAGAAGTATTAAAGAGCCGTATTCCTGCTGTCAAAGAACTACAAATAAAACAAGATAAAAAAGTAAGTTTTTAATATGTACAGACGATGGAGGAGCACTAGTGTGAGTGTAAATATCTAACAGTATAAGACAGCTTAAGGTTGTTCTGCTCTTACTGATCTGTTGAGCTTTAGCCCAGGTTTCATCATCATCTACACATGTCTGATAATGCACGAGCATGCTGGCTTGATGGCAATTATGCTCATTCAACACCAGAGTTTTTATGTACAAGAAAGATGAAGACTGCTGGTTATATGAGGGTAGTTAATGTAATTAAAGACATGGATGACGATGTAAGAGCTCCAGGATTCCCCCGGTGACCCTCAGGAAACAGTAACTGTGTTTACACATGGCATCTTGATGTGACATCTTCACACTCTTTTCTAACAATAAAAAGACAGTCAGAGCACTGATATTCTGACTTCTTCTAGCTAGTTAATGAATGTTTTATTCTTTTTTTTTGTGAGCCACTTTTTTCTCTTTTAGATAGAACAGTCAAAGAGAGACAGGAAATGTTGGGAGGAGAGAGCTGGGGATGCAGTAAAGGGCCGAGGTCGGATTCGAACCCATGGCTGCTGCGATGAGGACTACAGCCTCTGTACACGGGGCGCGTGACATAACCACTAGGCTACCAGCGCCCCGGATTTTCTATTTTGATTCAATGCTGTGGTGAAACCTGCGAGGTTCTGAGTAGATAAAACACATAGTTTATGTTGATACACAGCCTGAGATTTGACTATAGACTTGTTAGCATTGCTGGCTCTTTCAACAGGTGTCATTAGCAATATGTGCTGCCTCTTAAGAGTGGTTTATAGATGCAGAAGGAAGTGATCTAGATGAGACCAACATGAACAACAGAAACAACTAAAAAAAACCTGCGACCACTGACTTGAATCACTTAAAAGCACATTATGTAGGTACAAGAATAGATATGCTTTACAAAGTTGGTCATTTGCCCACGTAACTGGCATTAGATCTCAGAGCTAATCATGACCTACTTAGAGCACAACACAGCACACAGTCAGCAGCAGCAGCAGCAGCAGCCTGTGAGCTGGAGCTCCTCCTCCCACACACTCACAGATACAAACAAGAGGCACCAGCAGGCACAGAATAACACAGAATAACACGATCGCACACACACATGCTGAAGAGCATCTTTACACCGTGCTATGAGACACATGTCACAGGTGCGTCACAAATACATTTACGCAAACAGCTTCACTTAGCTGTGACAAAAAAAAAAAAAAAAAAAAAATCAGGTATCTTCTATGCATTCAAGAAACTAATGAAGTGGACTGTGTCTGCGTGTAGTTCCGGTAAGCAGCAGTAAATGTTGATCACCAACACTAAAGATAACACTAAACCCCGGACGATTCCAAAGTAAATACTATCAAAACGTCCATGTTGAGTTGAAAGAGTAAAGCAGGCTCAATACATTCCTCCTCTTTATCTTTCTGAATGTCATTTTCTCTCTGCTTAAAGTGACAACAAAAGCGATCTTTGCTCCACACTCACCAACGTCATGCAACTACATCCGCCCGCAGCTCCGCACCGTTCACACAGTAAAATGTGCAGTGTAGCGTACTCACTGAGGTCTCTGCACTTGATGGTGCTGTAGTTGAAGGAGATACAGAGGTAGTCACATGCCTCCCGCAGCTCGGGAATAGAAACGCCGTCAGGGCAGCGGATTATCCCCGACTTGTAGTAATCCTGCCATTTTCAGCAGCACGCGCACACACACACACACACACACACACACACACACACACACACACACACACACACACACATATGAATATATACATACACAAATGAGAAAACAAGGAGAACAGTGGGTGTTCACACACACACACAAGCATGGGAGAAAAAACAAGGCGCCATTATTGATGCTGCTTTGCTCACACAGGCGGCAGAGAGAGAGAGAGAGTGTGGGAGAGGGATGGATGAGGAAGAGGAGGAGGACAGGGGGGGTTGAGAGTGAACAGCCATGAAAGTAAAACCAGTGGATAATCAGAAGGGAAAGTGAGAGAGGACGGGGGCGGAGAGCAAAGGGTGATGACAGCGAAAGCTAAGGACCTCACTTTCCCTCGCTGTTCCACTTCCCATCCTCCCGCTGTCTCTGCATGCTCGTGTCAGAGGAGACAGCGACAGCGGCTGTTTCCGTCCAGAGGAGCAGCTCAAACACTACAGGCTGCACACACACTCTCAGCTCCTGTTGCCCACTGCTCTCTCTCTCATATCTCCTTGGGTTTTGTTTAATGCAGACAAAGACGTGCACATGCCATAATCCATTAGGCCATAATAACCACAACCAAGCACTTATTATTAGCCCGTTAGCTGTACATGCACAAAGAGCACAGTCCAATGGAGTGTGTGTTACACTTGCCAGAAACAGTTTTGGAAGCAACAACAAAAGCTGATCAGGAATACTTTAAGTGATATGTTCTATTAGCCCTAATGTCTAACTGACAAAGATATCTGTCAGCTGATATTACTGCTCGATGTTAGCCTATCACAGCTATGAAGCTCTTTTCTCATGTATTCATTAAGACATCAGTCATATACAGTATATATATCTCTCACTCTCTTTCTTTTCCTGCTACAGTGATCAGCTGTTCATGACCGTTTTCTTTCTTAAGTACTAAACCAGCCAGATTCAGCCATGACTTTTTATCAACCAATCATCCTGCTGCTGTCCATTTCTAAATCTCTCTTCTGCTGCTGTCATGTTGTTGTTTCAGTTAGATCATTGAGACCCTTTTCCAACCCAGTCAGAACCAATTCAACTCATCAGTATTCAGGTCCAGCTTTTCAAAAGTCCACTCCTCATTACACCCGACGTTCTGCCTTCACCACCACCAAACCAAAGTGTAGAGTCCATTGAGGTCTGAGGGGTATCCTATCCTGCTCTTGGTCTCACTACACCTTTGAAAGACTTTCACATTTCTCATACTTTTTATATTTTTTTTATATTATTTTTTAAATATATTCTATTAATCCCTGAGGGGAAATTCTGGTTTTACACTCTTTTATTTAGAGACATGCTTCTCACGCACAGGCCTGAATCACACACATGTACAAACAGGAGCTGTGGACATGCATTAGTGGAGAGATGTCAGAGTGGGGCTGCTACACACTGATACACAGGAAGCACACAAGAGCAGTTGGGATTTGGTGCCAGAAGGTGCCCTGGCACCTCTCCAGCTACCAGAACAACTTTCATATTATGGTCCACATCGGGACTTGAACCGGCTACACTCCGGTTTCCAAACCTAGTCCCTAGGGACTGAGCTACTGCAACCCTTTTCTTTTTATTTTTTGTGATTTATTTTGGGCTTTAATGGAGATATAGGACAGTGGATAGAGTCAGAAATCAGGGAGAGAGAGAGAGGCGAACGACATGAGGGAAAGGAGCCACAGGCCGGACCCGAACCCGGGCCAAAGACCACAGCCGCCCCACTGCAACCCTTTTCTAAACTAAATACGTTTTGACTCATTATGAAATGATGAAGACTCTCCTGATTGAAATAAAATAATCCATTAATGTTTTACACAATAAAACTTTTTTTTGTCAGTTGCTAGTAT
The DNA here is from genome assembly GCF_963584025.1 of Labrus mixtus. Taxonomy (NCBI): domain Eukaryota; kingdom Metazoa; phylum Chordata; class Actinopteri; order Labriformes; family Labridae; genus Labrus; species Labrus mixtus. The sequence continues at coordinate 30,077,962 of NC_083615.1, forward strand.
TGCTTATCAGTCTACATTCATACTTAGCTGTTAATACTACTTTTACCATCTTATTCCTTGTTATAATAGGTCTTGCTGTTGCTCTGTTTGTTCCTATCCTTCTTCCTGCATCTCCCTCTTTCCAATCCCAACATAGTTTAAACACATGGTTGTTCATCATGAGTCTGCTTTTGCTCGAGGTTTCTGCCTCTTAAAGGAAGTTTTCCCCTTGCCACTGTTACTTTGCTAAATGTTGCTTGGTGCTCATGAATGATGGATTAATGTTGGGTTCTTTGTAATATATGGTGAGGAGTTCTATTTGATCTCGGAAGACAGAAATTCAGAGTTCCTGGTCTAACACATCTTCAGAAACGTCCCCTGAAGTCGGAATTCTGACTTGGAAACTCTGAGAACCTTCAGTAGTCCGAGTTAAAATCCAACATGGCTGCTACGTGCATCATCAGTATCGTTTTATCTGTAACTGTTAAATAGTAAATGAATCCTCTTTCTGTGTTATTAAATGAATCACACCGATAGTATCGTGCAAGTTCTATCTGTAGACATGTTTTCATGTTATATCATGGTTATCATCTGGTATTAGCTAACAAAAAAAGTTACTCCTGGAGTCGTCCATGTTGCTTGTCTGTCTTGTTGCCAACTTGCAACTGGAACTCTCTCTCAACCAATGAGGATGTGCGGGAAGAATGTGAGACATTTTACATCCCCCTTTCAAGCATGAGTAAGGAATGAATACTTGAGATTTTTAAGCTGTGTTTGGGGAAAACTCTTTTTAGAGCAGCTTGAAATAACACAAGATAATTGTTCCCTAATGCTTGATGTTGCTTTTATAAGCATGCCTTCATGTGTCTGGTTTTAGGTTTTTCAGAATCTTTGCAGCTGATTCACTCCTTAAAATAGCTGATCATCAAGTGCCAACTTGGAAGTGTGCTGAGAAGATTACTGTGCAGAAAAGAAATGAAAGGTTGGAACTAGTCTGGAAAAAATGCAAAAAAGTATAAAATCTACTAATGACAATTATGGGCCACATCTTAAACGTTATGCACTCAGACATTTTCAAGAGCTTTTCAAATTGCTGAACTAAAGGACAAACAGGTAGACTTTTATATAAAAATAGCTGGACATGCCTCTCAGTTTGAGCAGTAAAAATAAACCGCAGATAGAGAATAGGATCAGAGGAAGTGGAGGGCTATATCTGTATTGAGAGAGATGTTGAATGTGTTAGAAGGAAAGAGGGCGATTAGGTGGGAGTGAATAAAACATTGAGAGACGCAGTCCATGTGTTATAAAGGTTCTGAACTCACTGGACGAAGGAAAGATGAGGGAGAAAAAGGAGGGGGATACAACATAGATCAAAGAAATAAGAAGGTCAAAGGAGATAAAAAGTGAAAGAGAGAAACAGAACAGAGGAAGTGAGACTAAACTAGACAAACAAACTGTAAATCAATGGAATGAATGCAGTAGGTAGAAAAGTACAAACTGTGACAGTCTGGAGGTAAAGATGTAACAGAAAGTCAGCGTTCTCACCAGAATGGCTCTGAAAACAGTGGAGCTGATACCATCGGCCACCTCAAACTCTCCTTTTTCATTGGGTCGAGTGAAGTTGTGGTCCCGCCCAGAACCGAACATCCTGACACACAAACAAAAAGATGACAGGGTCAACATGTTTTCTCTTTCATTTGTTATCATCGGCGAGAAAACAAACTGACCGTAAGAATAGATTCAAAGGATATTTCAGAGGACAGCAAGCTTCGAAACTAGGCTGGCACATTAATGATGTTGAAGGCGCTTTAAAAAAAACACAACACAGCAAACACAAAAAGGAAAGTCTTTTCAAAATAAGTTCATTAAAGAAAAATAGACCTTACCTAACTTACTCAAAAGATGATACCTTGAACAAAACAAGGATCATTACTTCTTTCTTAAGTGTTCTCTGTAACTGTGTAAGCACTACATCAGTGGTGTTGAGACACACTTGAACTGACCTTCACTGGGCGACCTGTCTGAGAACTTTAGCATTTTACAGTCTGAACAACCAGCTCCAGTTTCAAAAAGAAGTTTGCTGGATTACTTTGAGACATAAAAATAGAACGCTGCACAAAACAGGTGGACGGCAATGTACTTTCAAAAAATATAATTACAGCTTTTGGTTTCCTGGAATGGCAGATGGTAGATATCTCTATCCTCTTTAGCAAAGCCAAACAGGAAATGATAATACTGTTATACATGCATCCAGTAAAACCAATTCAGAAGACTCTGTTGCAGCACTGACGATCAACATTCAGGCAATTGTGTCAGCATGCTGTGTGTTATTAAAAACTAAAATGTCGCATAAAGTTTGCCACCTAGAATATGAGGAAGGCCTTAAAAGGGTGAGCGAGCAAAAGCAAAGACAATGTTCATATATAATAGAACAGGCACACAATCGGACTGATTGGCCGATTTTCTGCCTGTTCGATGGTGATCTGTGACCGGGCGCTCTTCTCAAATATCTCAGACTCTGTGCCGATCTCAGACTAATAAACACAAGCCGCATGTTTTATGCCTATGCACAGGAACACAAAGAAATGTGACAGAGACAAACACACAAGCTAACAGAGCAGCAGTGTGGATGTCAGGTGCTCATCAGCAGAGGTGAAAAAGCATCGACCTACAGGAAGTGCAGTGTTTCCCATAGGTTTATCAGTTAGAGGGGGGGGGGTTAACTGGACCCCGGTGGCGGGAGGGCAGCTGGGGGTGGCACATCAAGAGGCCACCCTCCCAAATGAATAGTGGGGGAAACGCTGAGCATTTCCAGATTTGGTTTTGCATCAGCGCTGTCCTAGGAATTTAAAATAATATTTATTTAATATTCCTGGAATATTATTTGGTTATTGTGGGACACTTATAGTTAATTTGCTTTGTTTTGTCTGGGATGATAGTCTGGAAGTGATACACTATTGCATTTTTCCCTTGGGTCATTTTGTGTTCACATACTGTCCTAACACCATTACATCACCGCCTCCTTTTCTGACTGCGTGGGTAAACAACGCGTACTGGTTACACTTTGCATTGTGGAAAAGCTTCAAGATGCCAGTTTACTAGTTAACATGCCAACATATTGAGACGTCAGTTGTAAGAGGGAGGAGGTCAAATATCGTATAAACATTTGGGCAGATGAGCTCATCTTTCAAATCTTGGACACCACTCACAAAAAAAAACAGAAGGGGAGAGAGGGGCTTTCAACACACTGCTGGTGTTACAGTTTGACTCGTGACCATGTAAACTTGTGACTTCAAGCCGAATGCCTCAGTGGTTGTTGACAATAGCTGCTGAAAACTGAAAAGAGACTTCCCCAGCGCGCCTCTTTATTTTTCCATTGAAGAGGAATCTGAAGAGATCATTTTGATATCTAAATGAAAAAACTAAACAAAGAGGTATTCATCAGATCTCTTGCCGTTCTGTGGCAACTACGGCAATCACAGGCTGAAGGTCGGCAGATAATATGATTAGTCTTTAAACTCCAAAGGCAACATGTAAAGTGTAAAACGATGAGACCAGCTGGGCAAAAGTGGAGGCTCGAGATAAGAGGGGGACAAATCCCCCCTGGCCTCGACGATATAGACCAAAACCAAACCAGTCATTGAACCAGTACATGTTGTTGAGTCTGTGATGTTGAGATGGATGGAGATGGTGAGTATGATGTTATATCACTATATTAATACTGATTACCGATAGTAATTGAAATTGCCTAGAAGCCATTTAACTGCATCTGCTAGATTACTACTACTGCTACTACAACCACTATTACTAGAGTGTGATGAGTCAAACAACTATTTTTTTGGGGTTGCTGGGTTGATTATGTCCTCATGCATACTAACTGCTCCAGGGTTAGAATAGAAGCGAGCTGGGACCACCTCTTCAAGGCAATCACAGCTCACTTTTGTTCCGCTTTAGAGTTATTTTTTTCTGTTCCCGTATGTCCTATACAAACCGGGCCATGGGGGAAACGCCATCTTATTTCAGAACAATTTCTTAAAAAGATCCAGACATGAAAGCCCCCTTCAAAGACAGAATCTCAGTGTGTGATAAAGAATTTTCAACGGATGTGAGACTTTGCAGGACAGATTATAGATCTAAGCGTACTGGATATAAAACCAAGTTAAAAACTTGTATATTGCTCATGTAGGAAGCACAGAAAACAGCAGCAGAAAGATAAGAGACTATGAGTAATAGCCTAATTAAATAGTCATAAATTGTAGTTATTTGATGGGTAATTCACTATTTCTTAAGTATCCTGTGAGAATGCAGCTGAAGAGAGTGAAGCAGGTGTTTCTTTACATGATAATGAGAGGTGGTCAGGTAACCTGGTGCAGTTTTAAGGTTGTTGTTTTTTGTTTTTCAATTAACAGTCAGTGTTTTATTGTGGTCATAAAATAGAATTTCTATTAAAGAAAGCCACAAAAATGTTTTGTTTGCTGTCAAATTCTTTCTTTTAAAAAAGGAAATTGCAATGGGTGAATCTCAATTCATTAAACAATATAGACTCTAAATACAGCGTTTTGTAACCCTCGAGTCTCAGTAATTACCTGCCAAGCATGGTGTTGGGTTGAGCTGTGAAGATGGCAGGATCCACCACAAATCTTGTATTGTCCACTATAAGCGTAACTCTCTCTCCCAGTCTCAATCCACTGCGATGGCCGTCTTTACAGCTGAGGTCATACACATATATCATATCGCACAGTCCCTGGCCCAATGATTTGGAGTGGTGGTCTGTTCCCAAAGAACCAAGGGAACGAGGTATGTGTCCACTGTACAGGGCCCCTCCAACGTGGGAGTAGGGAAGAGAGACCCTGGGAGGACGTGGACTGGAGGATCTGGAGGATGAGCCTCCATCGCCACGTTCACGGTCTGAAGAGGACACACACACAACAGTGAAGGAAATGTTCAGTAAGTGTTGTAAGAGTTGACTTTGTAATGTAATGTTAACATTCTTTCTATCCTCCTCACCGTGCTGCCGAGTGGGAGAAGTGACATTCCTGATGCACGGTGTCAGCTGGCTCTCTGCTCTCTCATGGGATGAGTCACGTGAGCGGTCGCTGGAGCGCCGCCGTTGTTCCCGGTAATGTTCTGCTCCGCCTCTTTCTCGAGCCCCTCCAGATGCACTGCCACCAGCTCCGCCCCCATTCAGACTCATAGTGTTGACCTGCTGCTGCTGCTGCTGCTGCTGCTCGCTGTCCAATACTGACAAACCCCAATGCCGGTCACTGAAACACAATAACACACACAGAAGAAATGAATGAACTTGTCTTACATTTAATAATGAAAATAGTGGTTAATGCTTCGACTACTTCACACTGGACCAGAGAAAACAAATCTGCTCTACCTTGTAGGGGTGTACAATACCTTGCAATACCATTGATACAAACATGGACAATTTAAATCAATGAGACAAAATATATAAAATGTGATTCTCTTTTTAAACCAGCAGGGGGCACTGCTCCTTTGACTTCTCTAGTTTGACATCAGGAGCGGAAGAAGTGAGGGGTACAGACATCGCAGAGGAGAGGGAAGGTTTTGGGACGGCTAAAGCAGTCTTGTTTTAAAACGGGGGTGTAGAAGTGATGCATCACGTGAAAGGAGGGATACATTGAGAAGCTCAAGACCCCCAAAACATATTAATAACATGCACTGGGAAGCAGTTTTACTGTATTGATTCTCAAAAACTCTGTTTCTACGCATAGATGCAAAGATGCTATTATTTAACTAAATGACACAGGGAGATCCGCCATCCAAAGCAAAATGAACTAAAAATAGAATATAAACTGCATTACAATAACCTCTTGTGATATGTATATTAAAGCAAAGGGTATGCCAAAAGTCAACCCGACTTATCTGAGAGGAGAAGTCATGTCCCAGGCAAACATTAAGTAACAAATAGTAATGTTGAAGAACAGTAAACGGATTCCCCACTTCAAGCCTGAGCGGAATGACACTGCAAATCACACAGAAACTGAGGCACTGGTGCATCATTTCATGCAACAATGAGATAGATTATTTCCCTTCGCTCTAGGCAAACGCATACTCTCACACACACAGTGGTGCAGAAATGGCTCAGAGGGTAAAGGGTTTGTTTTGTGCGTGCTGAGCTGTGGAACGAGGAGAGAGCCTGAAAAAAAGTTTTGCAGTCGACTTGTTTGAACCCTTACAGGAGCTGAGTGCTGCAGAAACAGGGACGCCACCTATCCACCAAGCTCAGCCTGCAGTTACACCAATTACACACACACACACACACACACTGCCCAAGCCGCCATTAGAGAGTTTATCCATCTGAAACAAACTGAGGGAGCTGAACTCGCTTAGAGAGAGCACAACAGTCAGAAATGGCATGATCAACGGTTTACTTGCTCCATGATCTGCTTTATCAGAGATTTGATACTGATGGGTTTGAAATACTCGTTCCCGCCTCAGAGCCAGTGAAGCTTCCCAGAGTAGTTTTCTGTAATTCTGTGTTTTTCTGGAGAAAGAGAGCAGTTGTGATATCCTAACTTCAGAGAGTACTCAAACACACAATCTTATGCAAACATAAACACAAAGGAGCTTAGACATACATGCACTCAAACGAGGATTTGAAGTGCTCATGATGGATTAGTGATGGGTCTTTGTAGATGATATAACAATGAGTAAAGTCTTTTACCTGCTCTTTTCTAAAGTGTCTTGAGATGAAATTTATGAATTGAATGAAGTGTTCAAAAAGTAATCCAAAAGTTTGAACTCTTTCTAAAAAAAAATGTGTAGCACTTATACTACTCTTTTTCCCCAACTAATTTCCTCAGGGAAGGCTTTAATTTAGTAATCCATAAAGGAGCACTATCCTCATCGGACCCCATTCCCTAAGTTTGGTGGCCAGAGTAGATGTTTTTTTCCTCAAATGTAAACTAAAGCTGTAAAAAATATCTTTAAAAAACATATTTTTTGAGGCTACAGGGGTCACTTCTGTAGCCACTGGCCAACGTATTATAAATCAAACACTAAAGGGGGGAGGGGAGGGAAAGAAGTGCTTAAGATTTTTAATAGTTTGACTGTGGCTCAGTGGATGCGTTGGTTGTCCCTCAACTGAAGGATCCCCAGGTCCAGTAGTTACTACATGTCTGAAGCATCCTTGAACAAAACACTTAACTCCCAAGAGGCTCCCATGGCTTCATCAGCGAATGTTTATAAATTGATTAATTTATACTGATGGACACTCATACGATGGAAACACATAACAGCCGCAGTCATCAGTGTGTGAATGGGTTTAAATGTGAAGCTAGGACCTGCGGTGTAAAAGCGCTTTGAGTAGTCAGATGACTAGAAAAGAGCTGCAAGCTCAAGTCCATTTACCATTTACTATTGAGCATTGTTTTTATGGTTAGCCAATAATACTGTATAGATGCAGACATTACTCCTGAAATACTGACTTGTTTGCAGTCGACTTGTTTGAATCTGAACAGAAGCTGAGTGCTGAAGAATCACCTATCCACCAGGCTCAGCCTGCGGGTACACCAGTTACACACAAAGGCAATTGAGTGTTACCCAAGGACACTTTGACAAGTAACAGCAGGAGCTGGGGATTGGACCCCTGACCTTCCAGTTGCGAGATCACCGACTCTACAACTGAGTCACATATCCCAAATATCAAGTGAATGCAGGGAGTCATTGGTCTGGTGACAAGCAACAAAACAAACTGCAGCGTGTATCACAAAAGGGGCAATGCAGGATGACTTTACAAAAGTTACAAAGGAAATGTGGATAGTTCTGTATCACCAGATACTAAAGGATCGATATACAAAAAGGATAAATGTTACCATATGTTTTATAATAAGATCATTGTTGAGCTGTAATGTGATAAATTACACTCCTGCTGTTGTGCTAATGAATGTATCCATTTCACTTCCAGTGCACCAATGCAGTTGTCTATCTGATCTATAGTGCTGAGGTTATAAGGCAGAAACACATGCAGGCTTCAGTAATGAAGCGAGCCCTGCTCTCCTGAGAGGAGCTGCTATGAAATATGATGATGACCATCTACTGTAGGCTATGGGATCAGGGAGACGGAAAATGGGAGCAAGGAGGAGGGGAAACAGAAAGCAGGGGGACTTCTTTTTTTAAATCATTCTATAAAAATGGAGTTAGTGACGTAAAATAGAGTGCTGCTTTCTACTCTGCACATCACATGACTGGACAAACATGAATAGACCAGTCAAACATAACGGGGAACAGCTCATCAGTGCATTTTGGATTCAATTTTGTATATAACTACAGAACAAAATAACTCATGTGGACAATAGTTCTTAAGGACTATTATGAGCTGCTCATTGTTAAATAAGAATAGTAAAACATTTTTATCATATCATAGTGTCCAACTAACAAGCTATGTATTATATTTTGGCAGAGCTTTAAAGGCCGGTAATGAGAGAAACCTCCTTGGATACTGGCTGACTTTCTTAAAGTGCTGGACAGCCGGGTAAGTGGCCAGCTCAGTGATTGGGTGTCTAATTGGATAACAGTCTGGGTGGGTAGACACAGACAGAGCAGACTAAGATGTAGCAAGACCAGTGAACGGACAAAAAAAAAAGGATCAACAGTGCAGTGAAAGATGCACATGAAATGACTCATCACACCTTACCAACACCCAGTCAAGGTCACAGATTGGGGTGATGCTCAATCAATGTCTGTTGTGTAAGATTATGTCTTGTGCCAAACACACAACCACTGCATGCAGACACAAAGGATGAAAAACACAACAATAAAAGGGTTAATAAAGTCAAACTTTAAATGTAGGAAAATCAGTGTGTATGGTTAGTATTTAAATTCTCAATTACACTCTAAAAGACTAAACTTCAAATATAAAAAGAGCAAAACAAGACCCTTTACTTTCTTTTTTAAATATGTCTATTTCTCACCACATCTGCAGACAGGCAGTGTCCTTGAAGATAGGGGTCACCATAGCAGCTAAGGAGAGGAAGAAATGTGCACGCACACACACCTCTCCTTGTGCTTCGGTGTGTTCAGGTGTAGACGGCAATTTCCCTATATCAGACATAATCACTGAAAATGTGACAAAATGCACGTAAAAAAAGTATTCCAGGCATGATACCTTCTTTTCCAAACTGCTACTGTAAGATTGATTGTGATATGTTTTATTGACCTACACTGAAGTCTGACAGAGCAAAAATCCATGTTTAATTTCTAATGGGATTTAAATGCCAGGCAGAATTAGGATGTTAAAACAATGTTGCTGAACTTTCAGCCAAACAGACAGGCAACCAAAACCAGGGAACAAAGGAACTGAGGAGGCAAAATTTGACTCAGGGCAGGCAGCTCCTCTCATCTTACACGTGTCGATGCAAATCTACCGAAGCCAAGATATCACAGAAAGAACAAGAGGGGGCTAACATTTCACTTGTCCAATTTCCCATTAATAAAGGCAACTCCCCATTGATGTCACAATCTCTCTTTTTCTTTTGCTGAATGGGCAAACGGCCTAAAGCACTTATAAAAGCTTGGAAACAGCTTTAATGTGTTTATTACAACTCAAGTTCACTTACCAATTTCAGATACAATAACGCAGACAGAGACGCAAGGCATCTTGGTAGTCTATTAAAAGCATGAGGTGAGAGCCTCGAGGGGTGAGGGTCCCATCTATTATTTAGGGGCTGCTGACACAGACACATAGACGGGCAAAGGCAGAGAACGCACTCTCTGCAGCAGTCTGGGTTAAAATCATTTGAAATGATGCTGACAATAGGACCTTTACCTTTATAGCAATAATGATATTGACATCACTAACATCCTTATTTAAGATTTGCATGATATCACTGGTATTTCCCAAAGCATGCAGCCTATTGTTACATAGAACTATTAAATGGTATACCATCATCATACTCTTTCACTCATTTTTACAAGTCGAGGAGGTCCCATCATGGGTAATACAGTTTGTCTTTTTTTTCTTGAGCATTATTAGAATTCCCCCCTTTTTTTTTTTTTTACCTATAACCTATATGAAAAGCAACATAATATGTAACACAATCTGAGAGCTAGTCGCCCGGTGCTTTGAAAGCCATCGTGCACCTACCGGTCGGTATCAGAGGGCCAAGTGAAGACAAAGCAGCAGGGGATGAGCTGCGGGATGACAGCGGCACAAAAGCCTTGCGCTCCTCCGAACAAAGCGGGCTTGCCGGCAGCTTCAGCATCCTCGCTCATTACTTTGCAACTTCCTCAGCATCGTTTCCACAAACTCAACCCGGACTTCAACTCGCAGCTACAATCCAGAGCTTCGACTCAAAGAGACGCGGAGCAGCCAGTCATTCAGAGTCACCGGAGGGACCTTAAACTGTGAATGGCCGCGTGCATGACTGAATCAGAGAGATGATGCCTTCACGTACTCCTCGTAAATCCCCACTTCTGCTTGCTCAATATAAAGCAGGACATTTTACAATCATCATTCGTGGATTACAACAAATCAGACTCCCCCGTCGTAACTTTAAGTTAAATATTACAATTGGCAATGGTTATTTTTGCACAATTATCACTTGTTATCATGATATGTAACTTGATTGTTTCTTTAAATTAGTATCAAATTATCATAAGTAACTATCAAACAGTTAAATCACCATGTCTGCAAGACTGTCAATGGTCTTTTTTCTTTCCTAACATTATAACATGAAGCTAAAATATAACAACAAACTCTACAAGACTAACTGCACCACCCTCACCTTTAAAGGCTCCGGCTGATTGAGAACTACTGCAACAAAACAGTTTAAGCATCAACACCTTCGTGACGCTAGGGGACTCTTTCACACTACAACAAACGTATTATACATGTCCAAGGGTGTATGTCTGCACCCTGTAACCCGTCTCCACACGTCCTCTTCCAGACTCACGCATAACAGATACATGCAAAATGACTCTCAGTATCGTAATATTGGAAAGGTAATCTCCTGACTCCCTCTATATTGCAATGGTCCATGGCTCCAGATGGAGACATCAATAGGTCACCTCCGGCTTTAAAATGTTTTCATTTTCAGAATAATTGTCACTAGCAATTCAGATAATACACAGAAGGGATTAACCATCGAGGCATCTGTCTGTACTACAACACCAACCTCCCGTCCTGCATAGTGAATGTATCCGCTATACAAGACATTTACATGCACTGTATCTGGATAGGTTTTCCATTCATGAAAAGATGCAGGATGACAATAACTGTGGATGACAATTTAATTCAGAACCAAACCAAATTGATTTAGTTATTTGAGGTAGTTAATTATGAGGGACAAAAAAATGACTAAAGTATAAATAAATTAATAAATAAATAAATGTTGGGAGAAATGCATACAATAATGTATATATAAATAAATATATAAATGCTGAAAACAATACATCAATGAATAAATAATAAATACACTTTGTTAATGAAAAAGGCTATTTATATATTTTTACATGTATTTATTAGCGTATTTCTACAGTTATATATGTATCAATGCATACATTTCCACATTAATTGAGTTATTAATTTATTTCTGTATTTTTACATTTACACATCTATTTATTTCTGTGTCCAGGTCGTAAGAGGAAATGTATATATGTAAATTTGCTTCTGTCTGTTTTTCAAATTGACCAATCCTACTTCAGTAATGTTAGGACGGCCCACTTAATTTACATATTTACGTTTCCTTGTACAACATGGACACAGAAATAAATATATGAATATATTTATTTATATATTTTTTTTTTTATGAATTGTTGCATTTATTTATATATATATATTTATTGATGCATTTATTTAATTATTTATTTATTTATACATTATTGTATGCATTTCTCCCAACATTAATTAATTTATTTATACTTTAGTCATTTTTTGTCCCTCATAGTATGTTAATCAATTATACAAGTGCAAAATGCCAATAAACAGAATCTCTGATATAATTGACCAAAACCAGGATGACATAGGGGGTCATCTCAGCACACAGTCATTACGTTATCTTAACACAGAGATAATAAGAACATTAATGTATGTTTATCCTTATCATTAAGGACTCTTCTACTTGAACACAAACGTTGACACAAAACATTTTAACTCTTCATATTTCACTGCAGAGATAAACTGTATTACTGTGTGGAGTGACTGAATACATTTCAAGGCTTACTTTAAAGTATGCTAGTGTAAACATTGTTGATTTTGAACAAACCCAACAAAATAAAAGGTAATAAGTAAGTCACATCTTAATCACAGAGACTTTAGAGTTGTTAGTTAGCTTACTGCGAGTTAGCTTTAAGCTACACTTCTTCCGTTGGGTGGCTAACGTTAGCTGTCTGCCTATTTCAAAAACTGTTTAACTCAACTTCTCTTTACCTCCTTGCATTATATTCCGATTAGACGATTTGCCGAAACAGCCCACTTTGACTCAAATGTGTTGAAGACAAGAGTATTCCCGTAGGTGGCACAGGCTTACATCAACTCCGTTTAGCTGTAGATCTTTGTTTTGGTGTTGGAAAGCGAGATTCACGTGAAACATCGCGAGATAATTGCACTTCCCAAGGGAACCCCGTTTGCACTGTGGGTTTGCGCCATAGACTCTTATATTATTATTCACAGTCTATGGTTTGCACCGGTTTGAACCTCAATAATTAAGCGAGATTTGTGTTGTATATCTGTGGTGGTCTTCAATGGTATTCATAGGGTACACTCATACGCACACAAGCACAAAAACACAATTTTATACGCAGATATCAGAATTTGCTTTAATATTAGACATGAACAACCAAGACAACACTTAAAATATATATTTTTTAAATTTTTTTAATATACACAAATTTAAATGCTTAACATAGCCCTCCATGTAAAGTAAAGCAGTCTACAGTAGACAAGTGTAGGTCCTATGAGGTCTAACCATAGCCTATGTCTGTTTTGTAGTTTTACAGAAAACATATATTTTTTAAATAGCTTAAAAGTGAAATTTACATTAAAAGAAGGAAAAAAAATGCCCGTTAGTAAAGTTAATGTCAAATGATCAAAAAACAACAAAAAAAATATTGTTGGTCCAAAAATAAAAGTGCAAATACAATTGGTAAGATTCCCCTCGTCCATGCTGTTTACCTTTATCAATTTTCATACATAGCAGTTTCATAAATAATAAACAAATACAAAAAAAATAAAAAATGTCCAAAATAAATAAAAAATTGAATCAGATAAAATAGGCCTAAATAAAGAAGACGATCCTAGCCTAATATTTAAGAAGAAATTTGGAAATGTTGCTGGGACTAACGATGTTCAAATAGCAGCAAACAAAATCATGACTGTTTAGTTTTGAGAAGTTTATCCAAAAGCTTCAAAGCGTACTGGATCTCCTCTGGTGTCAGGTCGCTCAGGTCGGGCAGCTCTTGGGGACGTGGTCTTCTCCTCAACCGGCTCGCCTCCTCGCTGCTGCCCCTGCCCGGAGCGGTGTGGATGCCCCGGAGCCTCATCTGCAGCCAATCCCGACGCTCCTGCACCTGCTGGAGCTCCCCGATGTTGTGCATGAGCTGGACCTCACTCACCGTCCTTTTTCTGTACACACACAGTATCATGAAATATTCGTCAGTTCAATACTGAAAAACAGACTGTTAAAAAAAATATAAATAGAGCTCAAATAAGGCAATGGACTTGGACTGGTGAGGGTAATCTTAATTGATCTTAAATACTTAAGTGGTAGGAGGAGATAATTACCTGAGGGGACGCCCTTCACAGAACGTGAAGACGTGTAAAATGCAGAGAGACGTGATCAAGATTTTAGAGTCCAGATTCTGCATGTTGACCTGTATCAAAAATTCAAAAGATTAATTCAAAAGCTTTTAATGTTGTAAATTTACAAACCTTTCACAGCATCAAAAATGTCTGACATAAATTAAAATGTCTCATGTTAAAATAAGCCATTGCATATAAATTCATTTATTAAGGGTAACATTTTAAGTGTTCTTTTATCCTAAATTTCTATTTCCCCAGATCTGTTTAACGCTCAAACACATCATAATTCATCTGAATAAAATACATTTTATCAGAAACAAACTTAATTGAAGGTGTGTTCAGCATACCTGCTCTGTGATTGCTTCTCCGCAGTTTGCTAAAAGTTGATGAGTACTGGTGGAAATAAAGATAAGCCAGTGTAGTTTGGTGAAATGCTTCTGTCAGTTATGATATGCATGGGACTCTCCAACTTCCTTTTATAGCTCGCCGGCCCAGCCATTGATGAGCTGACTTCATTATTGCTGTTGATGTCACACCTCAAGCTCCTGGAGGGGGCAGGCCAGGAATGACAACACCTCCTTTGAACTTCAGGCTTTCAACACTGTCATACCAGAACAAACTAATGGCTTTGCATGGTGAACCAAATCCGCCCACACCCACCATATTTTCAAAAATACACACACCAAAATTCAAAATCTTTAAAGCTATGAGTTTCCCTGACAGGAATGTTTTGACTTTTAAAGAGTTTGGTTCAATATGAGATTTATCTTTGAGGTAACACAACAATATAATCCTAATTTATACAGTATGTATGTTATTATAGGCCTATTTTTGATTAAGACTGTAGCACAGAATTTATCTCCTTTTTTTAAATTCAGCATACTCTTCTGTCTGTAAAGTAGCCAGATCTAGTCCACATCTGCTGTGACCTTTTATTGTCTGCCCCACAACAAAAGCGGCAACATTTGGATGGATTTATGACCGTCGTTGGCCATTAGGGGGTTTCCATGGTTACATAGACACTTGACTCAAGAATTAACATTGTTTTAATGAGTGGCCTTCCAAAAAAAAGAGCGTTCACACAGACCTGACGTCAGAGAACACTTCCTGAATCGAAGAGTAATTTGGGAGTTCAGGAGCTGTGTCATAGGTGATGCAGTTACTGTCACTGTGTTGGTCATCAGTGTTTTGTGTGTGCGTGTGTGTGCGTGTGTGCATGCTAATAGAATAGAAAAGAATAGAAGAGAACGTTTATTATTAAGCTCAATGTGCTTTACATTAAGGAGAAATTCACAGGAATACAATAAACAACTGTTATTTCTGCAATCATGAATAAGATTCAGAAATCAAATCAATAAAATATCAACCCAATGTTCACAGTACATAATCAAACAGCAAAAAGCATTAAAATAAAAGAAAGATAAACTAAAAAATACATTGAATGACATCTAAGAAAAACAAGATGTTCCATTGTTAATTAAACAAGGAAACATATTACGAAGCTATTCATTTCATTTTTGATATTTGCAATTGTAACATAAAAGGAATTTAGGATAATTTGCTTAAGGGGGTCCCAACCAGAGGTTGATGCTTTATGGGGGTCCTTGGCATGGCAAAGGTTGGGAACCCCTGGATTAGATAACAGTGGATTGTAAAACATGTTTTGTAAACCTATACCGAACATATAGAAACACATAACAAAAATATGCATTTATAATTTACTCTAATCACTATTTATGCTTAAAAATAATTTTTACAAGATATGACCCTTTGTGACGGTGTAACGTAAACAAAGTAAGAAAGAAACTGATTCTGTGTACCCTTTTTTAAGGGTCTTTAACGGAAAAAGCAACACACAAATAGCCATGATTTATAGATCTAGTTGTAGATTGTTTGGTATTAACACATTTAAAAAAAATGTAATTCCACTAAAACTTTTGCGCTGTATAATTGTATTTACAATCATAACTTTTGCAAAGAAGTTTTGCAAAGACCTCTTAGTCATCTATTTTTGACAAATAGAAGAAGTATTTATAATCTCCTTTTATTAAGTTATTACTCCACTTCCTTTCATGTAAATAACTCCTCTACATTTATCTCACTACTCTATTCAAACAGTCTTTGTTGGAATACAAAAGTGTCAAAAGTTTTTTACATAAATTAACGTCATTAACTTGGTTGTTACCTTACTGTTGATATATTGGCAAAAGCCCCTCTAGGTAGCACTGTTATAAACATACACACTAGTCTCATCTAAGAAAGGAATATAAGTTTTAACTGTCCGTTGAATTTTAGGTCTCTTTGCTCCCTCCCATCCCTCTCTGTCAATCAGGTATAAGCAACACCGGTTGAGAAGGTGGACTATGAGATTACGTCAGGCATCTCAAAGATTTGTTGGTCATGTTTATTTCCCTTTAAAGTGTAAATGTTTGAAATTCATCTGTAAATGTGTAAATGTGTATACATTTCAACTAAAGGATTTCTTTAGCGCTATGATCTGTCAAATTCTTACAACGCCTTTCATTTAAACAGTTGAGAATGAACCATCAAAGTTTTTGAAGCTAAATAAAAAATGATAATACTTCTTAGACTTTCATTCCACATGTTGTTTCATAAACAAATGGCACTTATTCCAATTGTTTACAAAGCAGCTTTAAAAGATTTAGGGTAAACGGCGAGGCCCTACATAGACATTGACCCCCGCTTGCTTACCCGTGATACTATTACGGTGGCCACGGCCTGTTTAGATGACACCCGCTGAACACTTTGACCTCTGAACTTAGCTCAGGTCCTAAACCATGCCGCCCTCATTACCTCATGCTGTCACAATGTGTAGCATGTTACCCGAGGCATGCATAGGCGAAAAAGGTGCATGGGAAACATTGCAGGAGCGATTGCAAGTCAGGTGCATCAGTAAAGCAAGCAGGTGCCTGAGACTTAAGAATAGTAGCAGTAGCGTAAATAAGTAGAAGGGGACTTCTATTTCAGGTTAGGCGTCGACTTTTATAGAGGGTGACGTCATGTCCTGAGATGGCTGACAGGCAAGATAAATTACATTTCAGAGATACTGACGTCTCAAGTCACTCAAGAAAGTTCAAAGACAACAAGAACGCAAAGCCTTAAAGATGTAGGATGTACCAGGTGGATTTTATCATTATGTGTGAATAGATGGCTTATTGGCACACATATTAAAATGGCAAAACTTCTATTCAACTTCTATTTCTTATTAATCCCAGAGGGAAATTTGATTGTTACAGTTGCTCCAAAATATACAATATAGCAGCAGAAATAATAAAGTAATAAAAATATTAATAAAATAGAATAGGAATGTAAGTAAGATATCAATAATAGGTACAAGAAATATTCACATGAATAAGAGTCAGATGGAATATATACACACATCGAATTTCCCTCTGGGATTAATAAAGTATTTCTCACTCTGATTCTGATTTAACCTGTTGGGGGCATCAGAACTTGAACTAAAAACATAGACTGTAAATGCAAATGGACAATGCACTTCAACCCTCTCCCATTGTACAAATTTGAAGCCAAAATACCCTCATGACTGCATGCGCTTGCATTTTGCATTTTGCACATTCGGATCCAGAGTCTGTCCTGAAGGGATTGGGTGAAAGAGCTCCATTATTGACGTCATTCTGCTTCTGCAAACAAAACCACATATTCATCTTACCAAAGAAACGACAAAGATCCCTTAGGTCAGTGCAGCGAAACAGATTCCTGTGTCAGCTTGAAGCAGACACTCAAGATTATGTAAAATCAAATGACTCTTTTGTAAGTGTCCTTTATGTTTCTTCAAGATGTCTCTCCTGTACTCCACAAATGAATTGTACATAGTGCCTCGAGAGCCGCATTCACAACAGAGCTGCACAATCATGGAATTGTACCCCTTTTTATGGCATCCATAAACTTTGCAGAAAAAAAGAGGACTTGAACATAAATCTGATCCATTTGTTCAGTTAGATAATAATTTGTCATCACAACAAAATCATGTTTGAGAATTTTATTTTTTTTAAGTGTAATTAGATTTTTTAAGTCTGTTAATATGAAGAGGGCGGGCTTTTTGAATTATACCGCAGCCCGTCAGTAGGTGGAGCTCTAAACCTTTTGGCATCACTGAAACTGAGGTGCAGCGCTCTACACTCTTAAAACACATTATCTGACGTTAGCTCATTATACACTAGAAACAGTTAACGGCATAAATGTTCATTCAGAGTTTTTTTTTAATCTGTCAACTTGATAAATGTAAGCCACACATTCTTTCCTGTTTCTCCCTCTGTTTTTCCCAAACCCTATAAAAAGTCTGTAAAATTAGTGAAAAATTAGGGAATCGTTAATTAAAAGTCCTTCAGAAAAAACAATGGAGCTGGGAAGTTGTTTTTCAGTCCACTTGTTCCTGGGACATGTGAGCCTTGTCTAGTGAAGGATAAGTCTCTCACTGCATTACCGACAAGTGTGGGAAATATTTTACTCACTATCACTAACGTCACTAACTAAAATCACCCGAACAAGTGCCTGTTGAAAAACCCAGAGATTGGAGCAGGGAAACACGCTTCAATGACGTCAGGGGGCAGCCTGAAGGACCCAGGCAACTCAGACAGCAGCTATACAATACAATTCAAGTGACCACAATCACATGGGTGAAAATCACCCAACGTTAGTGTTCTAGGGTTAATGGGAACAGATTGTTCATCTGAAAACCCAACAATAAGGGAAAAGGGCTAAAAGGCTCGGCTAAGTGGCAGTGAACTGAAAGTGGAGTGATAACTCTCAATCATTTCTGGGCGCACGCTTTTCATTTTTCACTTTAAAAAAGTTGTAGTTTTCAGCAGCTCCCCGATTAATATTAATCATTAATATTGTTAATATAATAAAGTTCTATTGATTTCAAACTTCAGAAAAAATATCAAAGAAAACTTCAAATGAATGAAATAAAAGCCCAACATAATTTAAGGCCCAGTCCCTTTTACTAACCTGGTGCATACGTTCTGACAAATAAAGGCAGGTCTCACTTAGAGACCCCTGTACTTTTAGTTTTTAAATAATTTGTTGCTTTAAAATTAAGGAGAAAAAGCAGAAAGACACAAACAATAAATGTGAATTATGGCATATAAGAAATACAGAAGAGTTATAGTATACATACAGGCCTTTAAACAGCTTTGCACACTGTCTAAAAAAGTGATGTCAAATTTGTGATTTATTTAATTTGTTTATTAATACCTTAATTTTTACAAATTTAAATATTCTTTCTCGTGTGAATTTACAATTTTTATAGTCTGTTCCAATCTTGTTGTGCACAAATGTTGAAAGAAAGTAATTAAAAGTCTGTCTCATATTGATGCCTGTTCCAATTAAAGACAGGGCCAATTGTTAAATTAAAGTAAATAAAACCCCGGGCCATTAATAGAAGTTTTACGGTATTCAGGCTCGCAAATCTGTCAATAAAGCTGTGCACCTCAGTGTGATTGGCATGATTAATTGTTTAGGGTGAAGGGTCGGCACTGTGAGCTCATGTGCATAACAGGCAGTTCTTTACTACAACTTGACCTCCTTTTCCTGGAACTGTCCTCCCTCTTATGGCAGTGCACCATCATTTTACTGCCACCAGACACCCCCACACCAGACCACTAGCAGTGCCTAACTCCTTCCTCTGAGCTGTATTGATTGATCAAGCATCAAAAAGCAAAGTTATAATTGTGTTATCTGAATGAGGCTGGCTGTTGAAAATGACTCATAACAAACCATCAAACCTACATAAATGGATTCAAAGCAAACTGGAGAGCTTAAAATGAATTAACCACCTGCCTCTGGAGTTTAGTTTAATTTTCCATTTTCTGCTTTCTTAACAGGTTTTATCAACTGTGAGTGATAAGGAGATGGGAGGTAAAGTTCTAAAATGCTGGTGTATTGCACATTATTGTTAACTGCTGGTGTAGCTGCACATATCCCTATTTCACAAAATCTGCATAATTATAGAGATGTTTATGCATTTACTACTGCACAAGGTTTGTGTATGTATTTATGTATGTTTGTATGTATACATGTATGTGAGTATCAATGTGTGTGTGTGTGTGTGTGTGTGTGTGTGTGTGTGTGTGTGTGTGTGTGTGTGTGTGTGTGTGTGTGTGTGTGTGTGTGTATTTATTGTTGATTAGATATGGTGACAAATCTGGTGTGGTCTGGGCCACACCTTTGCCTGACCCTTAAAAGTTGCAAAGCTGGCACATTCTCTGACGGAGTGTGGTCTAGGTTGTTCCACAATTTGCTACATCTACCTCTACTCACTGCTTTTTGATTGTTTGGTGGAGACAGATACACAAGAGAAGAGATGTTAACATTAACATTTCAGAATGTAAAAAGCTCACAAAAAACGAACAACATTTTCTGCTTGCAACCGAAGATGTTTATGCTACACTTAATGTTTTTTGTCTGGTGGTCTACTTCTTTCTATTTCTGACCAGACTACAGAGGCAAAAGATGAAACTATTTTGCTTTTATGGCTTTCTCTGTAATGATCTCAGTTTCGATGACATTCTCTCTGGCAGCTGCTTCCTGCTCTTGTAGACGCAGCTCCAGCTGGGTCAGCTCTCTTTCAGGCTGTTTGTCTTCTCTTTTAATGGGGACGTTTATGTTCCATGTTGGCAACAAAGCTAATAGTGTAGGCTTGAAGTGGTCTATGACCTCTGTGGTCTATGAGGATGCACTGCAGGCCAACAAGGCAGCCTGAGCATCCTCCATGCCCTCTCTGTGTAGCTCAGTATTAGTCAAAGACTTAGGCTGATGTTGATTGGCCAGCGCAGTTCTCTGCTCAGTTTGAGTTCAAAGTCCTGGCTCTTCTAGCATTTGAAGTATGGACACGTTCTGTGTTTTGAAAAGCTTCACAAGGACACCTCTGATGGTGAATTATTAATCAGATTGATTTCTTCAAAAAGACTTTCAAAAACTGGTCAGGGCGAGGCTAACATGGTTGAAGTATTTGGTCTCTACACTCAGGATGTTTTGCCTCTGTACTGAACTCTCTTGGCTGGGTTGTTTGTCAGTTTCTCTGGCAGCAAGTTGATATCATCTGCAGCTTACACCATCTCATGAGAATCAGCCACACAGTCCAAAGTTTGGCTACAGACACAACTTACTGGCTGGATAGAATAGGCTTGCTGAAATGGCCCCTGGTTCTCCAGGATCTTTTCGTCTGATATCCTTAAAGGCTTTATATGTGATTTTTCACTCTTAAATATAATATAAATCAAGTATATCCTCTGAAAATAACTCTGTGAGTCATGACTGTCTACAATGGGTGTAACACTCGAGTCCCACTGTCTGTGATGTTTTCAGAGTTTTCAGAGTCCTATCTTCACTTTGTTTACATCGTCGGGACGGCCGGCTGACTCCTCCCCTCGTGTATAAAAGTTGTTTAATTGAGGGACTAGAGAAAAGAAGAATAACATACTGTACTCACTGCTTAACTGTGTTTCTAGATCACGCTCATTTCAGGTAAATTTACATGCAGTGTGAAGATACGAGCATAATAAAGATCGCTAGCATTAGCATGCTAACACAACAATGCAGCGCGAGTTGTTTTGGTTTCATGCTGGTGCTCAAGGACGACATCTGCTGGATCAAAAAATCACACATAAAGCCTTTAATAAAGTCCTCCGAAAGACCCGAGACCGTCCTAATTTCAGTTTCCATATTACTCCGACATTTCCTGCTTGAAGTTCTTCTGGAGAAACTATAAAAAGAACAAATAGGCTCTCCTCATTACAGCCTAGGATATCTAGGTGGGAGTCCACACATCTGCAGACTCACTCATAAACATTTTCAGGAAGGCCTCAATGATTTGGTTTGGGGATGTAGTTCTGGGTCTCAGTTTGCTGTGCCAAACCTTTTTGCGATGCCGCAGTTGAAACGAAAAGTAGCTTCCTTTTTGCCATTTTTTTTTGCTTTAAATCAAAATGACATCAAAGAGTCGTTAATGACAATACTTACTGAAGCATGTCCCAACGTCACCTCATGTCCTCTATTAAAAATTGTTCTAAATAAAGCCACAAAGACACACGTTTTGAGTGTGTGTGCTTGATATTCAAGTTATTCAAAGTTATTGACAACTTCCTGAAATATAATAAGTCTTGTATAGCAGTGATTAGCCCCTCTTGTGGGGTTTACCCTTCAAATGGAAAGATATCAGAAACACAGTGATCAAAAAAGGGAACTTATGAAGCAACATTAATAACACATGCCTAAAAGATGACGTTTCTTAACTGGGAAACAACCAGTTTGAGACATGTCTGTGACTGGAATCTAGATTTTTCCAAAGAATTAAAATTGTTGTTGTTATTTTCCCCTTAAGTCTCTGTTCTCCTTAAGCTTTTACGTCTGTCTTTTTACGATTAATTTAAAGTTCCTCAATTTGATTTGATGAGCTAAAATAAACTTGTTGTGCTTGTGAATTGCATGATTTTGTAACAATATATTTTTGGGAGTTTAATGCCTTTATTTTAGAGGAATGACAGTTATAGTTGAATATCAGGGAAATAGAGAGAGAATGGGTAATGACATACAAGAAAGGAGCTGCAGGCTGGATTTGAACCTGGGCTGCCGCTTCATGGACAACAGCCTCTGTACATGGGGCTGAAGTTGTTTTTTCAGATTCCAGCTTTCTATTGGCTAACATGACAGTCCACTGCACACTTTTGTAACAATTTATTCATGACAATTCTTGCAACTCATACTCAGTATACTAAGAGATTTTCTTGCACAAAAGCATGTGTCTCATACATAGTAAAAGATAGAATCTTTTGTCAGACTAATGGGATGGTTGAATGAAAATAGGTTCATAGCATTACTCAAGAGAAATGCCAGCCAGGCTGTAAAATGGAAATCCTGCAATCTCTCCAGTCTGTAAGGAAGCAAGAATGTCCATGCTGGCTATAATTTGTTTAGATAACATTTGTCTTAATCTAGAGGTGGGAAAATGAGATGGAGAGATATGCAATCACTAGATATTTTTTCATTTATTTTATTGCACTTAAGTGATTATTATTAGTTAATTAACAAAATAAATAAAAAAACATTTTGAAAGAAATGTGCTGGAGGAGCCAAATAAACCCAGAGGGGCTTGTTGAGTGGCCCTCCTGAAGAGAAACATGTAACACAGAGACATATTATTAATGTAGTCCAAGCAAAAACAATAAAGCTAACAAGAACACATACTCAAGAAGGTGTAAAAGAAAGCAAAACAAATTAGACAAATTAAAGAAGAGGAAAATAAGCTCTTATGGCAGAGAATGATTATGATGGCGCATTGGTTAATTGGCCAAGCAGGAAATAAATGGTTTCTTTTTTAAATAAGTTGAGGCTGGTGCTGTTTCTAATACGATTGGGTAAATTGTTCTAACAATGAGGTCCTCTGAATCTGATAGAGAATCGAGAAAACCATGTCCTGAAAAATGCAGACTGAAGTAAGCTGGCTGACCTTGTGATGTAATAATTGATTTGAGAATTGATTTGAAATATATCTTGAAAACAGACGGGGAGTAAGTTGTTGACTGATTGGAAAACAAAAATACATACCTGAAACTGGTTTAGGTGGAAGATGGGGAGAAGTCGTAGGGACTGGAACAAAAGAGTAGAGCTGCTAAATCTGATGGAGAAAGTGATCATTTTGTATCACTTCATAGATAACAACTTCAGAAATAAATTCTTAGCTGAACATGTAGCCTAGACTCTGATCAACATCTCTCTGATTCATCCATAGAAATGCTCAAAGAACTATTATATTAGTGATACAAAGAAAATCTGACATTTTCCGCTCAAATTTCTTGCTACAGTAGATTTAAAGGCAAAGCAGTGCTGATCATCGATTACCTTATAAGCAATAAACAGATCCAACCTTTGGCATCTGGTAATAACTGCTAATCAAATAATAAAAATGTTTTCTTTATATTGATATTAAAACTATTCATGTGAGCAGGGCTATTTTTGCATTCTATAGTTGGGATGTATAGCTGATTTTCTTCAAAACGGATACAAAAAAGATTTTCAGCCTCCAACTGCAGGTCATTTCAAGATAATTTCTCCCACTGGTTTCAACTGAATGACACAGAGAGAATGAGTCATGATGAACCTGTAGAGGACATTAAGTGGAGGGGGGTCATGGAGGGCTTTAATGACTGAGCATAAGATAAATTATGACACGGACAAAAGGGACAAATGTCATGACGAGGGAAGGTTTTTAAAAGTTGCAAACGTCTGCTCTATTTTCTTTCAGATAAATTTTAAATACGTTATAAAGCGAGCCTTCAGTTTCATGGATCTTGGTACAGTGGGGTGTAAATGTCTCCTTCAACTTCAACTGTTAATCAATAGCCTACGTAGTGTCAGAAATCTAGCCTATGTTTATTTGTTCCTCTTCTTTCAAGTTAAGACTGAAATGTATGCAGCGATTCACTGAGTATAGCATAATAGGAAGTCACGGTAAATTGCGACATCTAGTGGTCTTATATGTGAATATTTTGTGAAACATGAATTCTCACATTTGCCTTATTTTGGACACAACTTTCTATGCGACAAATATCCACTATTGGACACTATTCAATAGCCTACAGCAGACTGGATAGCTCTAAATGCTTCATTCACATCAAGTTTAAAGGAAGTATCATCCCAAGAGTCAGCATAGCAGATAATATTAAATGTTTGCTAATAAAACAAAGAGAAATAAGTGTACTCCATGCAAGCATTGAGTATGAGTACGAATTCATATTTTAGTTTCCTTTAAAGTTTTACATGTAGGCCTATTTGAAAAGGGTTGTAGTTACCGCTTATTAAGGAAAAGCCCTTGTGTTATCTGTGGTCCGGGAATTTAGAGAAGCACTTAAATGCAACATGACCTGATGGCAGCAGCAAAGACGGTCCCTTTGAAGTTTCGTTTTGCCCGCTGAAATTGAATCTGCCTCCTGAGTCCTGAGGTATGGTATGACATTAATGGTAAATTGTTAATACCTTTTTACGTTGGGGTGTATTAATTTACTATTTTTGGGATGGTAAAGACGAACCTGTAAAAACTGTAGAATAAAGTGACATAAAATAAACCTGTTCCGGATAAGTAGGTAAGTCACCACTTCATCAGTTAGCTACATTGTTGCAAACCTCCTTAATATTTTTTGCTAACCTCCTTTATCGAAATGCTAGTTGTCAATGTTAGCAGAGATATTTCTCTTCTGAAGAAATAGTTATTGAGCATAGCTACTTATGCACATGCAAACTAGATAGATAGCCTAGTAACAAGCTAAACCTTCATCGAAATATGTCTGTTATGGTTCTGATGGCAGGCAAAACCCAGAATAAATATCTTGAATCAAGCCTAGGCTGCCAGTACATGTAGGCAGGGGGCTCTAAATATAGGCCTTTGTATAATTGCCCAGTTATTTATGGATAAAATGTGCAGCCTAAATACAAAACAGATCTGCATAATTCAGATAGACAGTAACTATTATTTATTCTCCATTGGCTCTGTTAAGACGTTTTATTCAAAATGCATTATGTCCTCTGGGAAATACAATCCATCGACCTGTCATTATGTTGATGTATGGAGTATAGTTTCTACTCTGCTGAGTTTATCTTTACAGAAGCAGAGAGCATTCATCATGTCTGCTGCCTCATGCCTGGGCTTAATGTGAGGCCATAACAGTGATAAATAAAATAGTCCAGTTTAAAACCTCATTATGGAAACAATGAAACCTAATGCACACTATCGTTACCACCAACCGTTCCTGATTAAATTGTTTGACAGATTACAGACAGAAAAACATGAGGATGTTTAGCAGGCGAAAGCAGACACAGAACATGTCTGTCTCTATCGACAGACGCAGGTGTGAACATCTATGTGATTTTTGTCAGGTGACATGTAAGACAATGCTCTCCGACACCACCATCATCAATTACATTTAATGTGTAAATACATCCAATAGGAACGCAGCTCATGTTGTCAGTATAGAGCCCGAGACACTCTTTGTATCGAACAGCTGGAGGCATCTGGGCTCTCTGACAAAAGATATGTGATATGATGTTAACACAAGTCAAACATTTTCAGATAGCCTGGAAGAATAAAGGTAGGAACAAAAAAATATTTAACAGTCATCTGGAGAAAATCGCAAAATCACATGTATTTGTCAGAGGATGAATTTTAAAGTAAGACCTTCCTCTAATGTAGCTGGCATTGGGATACTGTGTGTTACTGCTTTAAGTATCTATTTTACTAACAGTTAAATGTTTTCTTAGAAGCTGGAAAAACAGGTTATATCACAAAATAACCAGAATATACATTTTAAGAAAGCCTTACTATCCACTATCTTGTGTTTCTTTGTTAAGTTATGGCATTTATTTGTTATTTGTTTTATTTGTTCACATGGGAGACTTGTACTTTGTAGTAAAATAAAAAAAGATGCCTGTAGCTTTTGAGAAACATTTAACTTTGCTCTTTTCATTAAACAGATTCATGAGTGACTTTGACATTACCGACTCCTTTTGGGAGTCTTGGATATCACCTGGGAGAAGAAAAGGAAAGAAAGAATCCAAAAAGGACACAAAATGCCTAAAAAGCATAAAAAACTTAAACATGAATACAGATGAACAGGTCCATAAAAAGAAGAAAAAGGAAAACTCAAAATACAAGGAGGCAATGAAGGGAAGGAAAGAAAAGAAAAAGGGAAAGAAGAAAAAGAAAAACAGGTTACCTTTTGAACTAGATGACAGCGCTGTATTTACACAGGGCGGTTCACTCAGCAGTGACAAGCTCCATCCCGATCAACTCACTCAAGACTCAAAAAAGAAAGCCAAAAGAAAAAAGAAAGTGGGGTTTGAGTTGCCACCAGCATACATGCGAGTCAAACGTCCCAAATTTGTCTCGTCAACTCAGCAGTCTCCCAAAGAGAGTCTCATCGTGACTGAAGCTGTGAGAGACACTGAGAGCTGTTCACATGCAACAGAGCACAGCCAGGGCCCAACACACAATAATGACTCTCAGTGCACCAGCGACGACGTAAACAGCCAGGACCTTTTTATTACCCAGAAAACATTTGGAGCACCACCCTCCCAACCTTCCAGTGATGAAGCCATTAAAACTTCTCCGGCTGCGTCACAGAGGGAGCAGCATCATGAAGAGCCATTTAAATGTCCACAAGACCCTGAATTCTATCAGAATCACAGGAAGACGCCTCAGCAGAAACCAAAGACTTTACAGGTACTTGAGACAGAAGAAGAGGAAGAAGACAGGTTATTTAGAGAGAGGAAACTGTGTCTTCAGTCACGGACACAGTTAAACACAAACCATACTGAGAGGAAAAAAGGATCACGTCCTCTCTATACAAAGCCCAGAGTGATGAATCCTTACCTGGATGAGCCAGTTGTTTTATCCCCCTCCCCAGAGAAGAAACATTCTCCTTTTTCAAACCAACAACCACCTCCTTGTCTTCAGCCATCTGTGCTTTCCAAAATGTCCATGACCAGCACTTCTACACAGACAGATAACTTCTTCACCACTAAACTCTCTTCCTACCTTCACTTCTGCCAAAAAAGGAGAGAAACTGAACATTTTGAGGACTTGGAACCTTTGGACCTGAGCTCAGCTCAGAGGGCCAGAAAAGACCTGGGGACATGTTTTTTAATGAAAAGTGACAACCAAAGAAAACGGTGTCTATCTTGTTCTTCAGACATTAAAGATGTAGAGGTACAGGAAAAGCCTTCTTGTCAACGTCCTGGCTCTGTAAGCACTCAAAGAAAAGCTGAAACAGCTGTGAGTCCCCGGTCAGAGTCTGACAATAAGTCTGCAGACACGTCAACCTCCAGTGAGGACAACGAGCAGCCCTGTCGCACCGGCAAGCCGGACCTGACGCAGGTAATACCATATGATACTCCGATCAATTTACAATTCAACACCTGTTTTATCATTTTTTTACAAATTTCAATCAAATCAAATGTATTTGTAAAGCAAACTGACTAAAGTGCTGTACAGTCAAAATACAGAGAGAAAATCCACCTCACAAATAAGAGAGTTAACAACTATTATAATTATTACTGTAAAAGTAATAAAAAGGTTAAGAATATTGAAATGAAAAGTACCTCAAGTTTTTGAGGTGACAGAGGGGCAGGGGGCGACCTGATCGAGTAAGAAGGCCGTTCACAGTCGAGGAGCCTTGATTGCAAAAGAGCGGCCTGAGTTTCTGATTAGAATGAGGGACTGCCATGAGAGGCTCATGTCTGTAGATCTAAAGGGCCTAGAGGTTGTGTAAGGGCTGAGAAGGTCAGTCATGTAGTAAGAGCCATTTTTATTAAGGGCTTTAAAACAAATAATCTTAAAATATATCCTGTAACCTATGGGAAGCCAGTGACGAGAAGATAAAACTTCATCCGATCCACCTCAAGTGAGACAGTCAGAAACTCTCTATTCAGAATGGTTTCAGAGCTTCTTGACAGATAAAATAAATCCATTGATCTTCTAGTTGTAGAGGTTTTTGTTTTTTCTTGAACTCCTTGTACATACAGTAAGTAAAAGGTAAAATATTATATATCCTTAAATCTATATGGGATGTTGTGCAATACCATTTTTTCCCTTTGTGAACAATTCTCACAATCCTACATCACTACACTCAAGCGATAAGGCTGGCAAAGACGGGTAGGGGTTAAACCAATAAGAAAACACTTCATTTTGAACAACATTAATCAATGAGGTTTAAGTGTACGTCTGAAAAATAAGAATAAAATCACATTCTTTAATTACCTAACTGCAGTTGGAATATGTGGCACTTTGGGCCATGGATTTACTGCCTGTATTTGTTCTCCTCAATGGTTTATGGGCTAGTTTATTGTGATAATGGCATCTTATTTCATTTTATAGACAAGACTTATCTAGGTGAAGATGAAATCAGGTTCTTTAGTTGAAATCTTTGTGCCACTTTACACCGGCTGTGGCTCAGTTGGTAGAGTCGGTCGTCTCTTAGCTGGAAGGATGGGGGTTCGATTCCCAGCTCCTGCAGCCACATGTGAAGGAGCAGGGCAAGACACATAACCTCAAGTTGCTCCCACTGCTTCGTCGGCGGTGTATGAATAGGATTAGATACTTCTGATGATCAACTTACATAGCAGCCTCTGCCATCAGTGTGTGATTAGTGTAAATGGGGAGGTTTGATCTGCGGTGTAAAAGTGCTTTGAGTACTTTGAGTCAGAAGACTAGAAAACTGCTATACAAGGTCAAGTCCATTTACCAGTTTAAACATTTGCACCTTTGGGCATTTGTTGCAGCCCTGCCGAGTGAATTGTGGTTTGTATCATTGTAGTTTACCTAAAACACCTCATTCCTCCGCCTCATACATCCACGGTTGCACAGGCTGACATGTTTTTCCAGTGTTTCCCCTACCATTATATTAGGCGGCCCGCCCCCCCTTGAAGGTCAAGTTAATACATTTTTTTATTTTTTTTTTATTTTTTGGGGGCCTTTGCCCCCCCCCCCCCCAGCTGTAAACCTAGGGGAAACACTTCTTTCATTACCATATTATATCATAAACACACTGTAATTTGATATAAGTCATGACATCTAGTTACACACACACCATCCTGCTACAATACAGCTAATACAAAGTTACCTTGAAAAAAAATATTCATTAGTGTGTTGCTAAGAAATAGTCCTACTAATGCACTTTTTGTAGTTGGTAAATAGCAGCACATGGTCCATATCAGACCCGAGGATTATCAAGATTTATATCTTCAGTTAGACAAGTTTTATGGGTATGAAGATTGTAACGTACCAAAAATGCTAAGCTGTGAAAAATGTTTTTCAATGTCTTTTTTTTTTGTTTGACGTCAGGTCAGAGCTGTCCAGATGAAACTCAACGAGTCCTTCTTTTTCAAGACGAAAGGAGAGGGACTGTCGCCCAGACCAGAGTCTCCGCTGATGAAGCTGGCCCAGGGCAGCCGAGAGGTGAAAAGCAAAAAGGGTCACTGACCGGCAGTCAACGTCTGTGGTTTCTTACTGCAGCTGCTTGATGTCCTTTCATGTCTAAGTGGCTTAAGGTTAAAGAGCGGGCAGATTTTGAGATTTACAGGGGAAATCAAATTTAACTGTTGATGCTAAAACTCAGTATGAACCTTGTTCTTGAGAGGTCAAAATGTGATGATAGGAGAGTAAGGACAGTTAATGTTAACATGATAAACAAAAGTCAATAGATGTTAAGGCTGTTAGGAGGATGTCATGAGTCGTCTTTCAAATAGAAGATTGTCCTAAAATGAGCTTTAAGGATTGCAAAGTCCTGATTAACTTTATTTATGAGACGTGATGTTTTTGGCATTGGGTTTGTAGTGCACACATGCTCATGTTACCTTAAATATCAGTTTAAGTTCCAGGTGTTTGAATGTTTTCAGGAAGCTTAAGACATTAATATTCATCCATTCTCTGTTCTGGAAGAGAGAAAGTGTTTTTGTCAATTCAAGTTTTTTTACTGTGAAGAAACCCAAGTTTGAATATTAAACATTCTGCAAGATATAAACTATTGAGTTGTAAGTTTGCATTCACACCATCTAATATTTGTAGATCTCTGACATGTCATGTTTGTATTTCTTGACTTTCTCGGTTACAAATGGACAGACATGTTGCTGGCATTATTGTAATATATAGCATGATAACATGTTTAAGAAAGTCGATTAATCAGTATTTGGAAAGAAAACAAGTCTTTATTCAGTTTTACACACAGCAGCCCTCCATCTGTAAAACATATTCACAACCAGTCATGTTTATTAAAAGGAAAGTTCAACTGTAATTAATTGCTAAATCTAACCTATTTGGATAGGTTATCAGAAGTATTGTTATATATTAGACTGCTCATTGTAGTTCTGTTATTAATCCTGTAATGGATGTACTCTCAATGAAAACATATCACAGCAGTTTCCTGCCGGGAAATCCAAGCAACATATCCAACAGATGATTTCATCGTGTTTTCCAGTAAAGAGTTCCTGTTACAGAGCATGTCAGAAGAGCCTAGTTGTGTCTAAAGAGCTTGATCCCCATCCAGCTCCAGAGGTGGAAGAAGACATAGACGGGGATAGTGACGGGCAGCAGCAGGCTGTAGAAACACAGGCTGTTGCTGCTGGTGCAGCCTTGTGGGAAGTTCTCTTCCACCGCAGCAGAGTAGAACAAACCAAACAGAGATACTACTGGGACCAATCCCACCATCATGGACAGAGAGAACATACTTGCAGAAGGGGTCTTCTACAGGGTTGGTGAATTTCTTAGGTGATTTATTACATGTATAAGAGTTATGTATGAGTCCTCAATGTACAGCAATTCAAAAGGACAGAGTTGATCAGGATGTGATGACAGTATTAAGTACTGTATCATTCAGAACAATAGCCTTCAAAACAAAAACCTTCCAGTCTGTGGTCAGCTGAAGGTGCAGTTGCGATGGAGTTTCTATCCCTGCGTAGGTGTAGTTGAGGTGTCTTTCTGTATCAGTCTGGCTTCCTGCGGGATCATGTTGGGGATACCGTCAATGATAGAATAGGCGATGCCAAGATCCTCGTTGATCAGCTCATTGGTGTCAGCATCATACCTGGGGAGCCACAAGTGGAACATTATTCTTCTATGAAACTATTCACATTCTCAATCCAAATTTTAACTTAAAACGTGTCCTTTTGTATGTTCAATTTGTTAATTTACCACATGAAAACGTAGGCATTGGTGCTTTACACAGTATCAGTACAGCAACTTAGCTTTCCCACAACACCTGAATGCAACAACCAATAGTCACCATGGTCACTTACTCAATAGTAACAGTTACTCAAAAATGATGTTGGCATTTATGGAACCTTTGTTTAAACACCCGAACAAAAAGTGTAAACATTGTTTAGATACATATTTTTGAAAGATGCTAAAAAAAAACAATCTTGACTAAAAGTGATAAACAAAAGTGACAAGTGACAGAATCTGATCAGATCTGTTTGTTTTCGAGTTGGGCACATGATTTAACATTGTACAAGTGATTTCACTGAGTACTTGTTGTAAGTGTCTAAATGACCGAAATGAAGCACCTGTTTAAGCATAAAGGATGCAAGAAAACGTGACTGAATATTTCAGTGACAACATGGCACATTTTTCCTATGAGGGACAAAAAAATGACTGAAGTATAAATAAATGAATAAATAAATAAATAAATGTTGGGAGAAATGCATCAATAAATATATAAATAAATATATTTATAAATAAATGCAACAATTCATAAAAAAAATATATATAAATAAATATATTCATATATTTATTTCTGTGTCCATGTTGTACAAGGAAACGTAAATATGTAAATTAAGTGGGCCGTCCTAACATTACTGAAGTAGGATTGGTCAATTTGAAAAACAGACAGAAGCAAATTTACATATATACATTTCCTCTTACGACCTGGACACAGAAATAAATAGATGTGTAAATGTAAAAATACAAAAATAAATTAATAACTCAATTAATGTGGAAATGTATGCATTGATACATATATAACTGTAGAAATACGCTAATAAATACATGTAAAAATATATAAATTATAATTATATTATATATTGCAATTATTATATTATATTAAATATATTTTTCATTAACAAAGTGTATTTATCATTTATTCATTGATGTATTGTTTTCAGCATTTATATATTTATTTATATATTTATTAATTTATACATTATTGTATGCATTTCTCCAAACATTTATTTATTTATTCATTTATACTTTAGTCATTTTTTGTCCCGCATAATTTCCAGTCGTGGCGACTCCAATTAAAATTCAGCAAATTCGCAATAAACCCGGATTAAGTCTTCCAGATTTAGGAACCTGCAGCTTTATGGACCTATTACACTAGAAAATGAAAACTCTCCAGTGAAGTAATACTTTCTATTGTCTCTTCACTTTCTCTGTTTGTGTCTTACCTAAGTGGCTTCTTGGACAGAGGACACACTAGGAAGTGAAGCAGGGAAGCGTCGAAAGGCTGCTGCACTTCGTCCTTCACATCAGAAAACGTCCTGACAGACACGGCGGCAGCTCTTACCCTCTCTATTAAATGTGTTTTCTTTACATGAACACGGACTGTCTCTGTCACCAGTCTACCCAAAACATTTCGATACATGACCAAACCTGATCAAAATAATAGCAACAACTCCGGACAGGAAGGGTGCGCACTTTTTATAAATCCGTG
This sequence comes from Labrus mixtus, assembly GCF_963584025.1. Lineage (NCBI taxonomy): Eukaryota > Metazoa > Chordata > Actinopteri > Labriformes > Labridae > Labrus > Labrus mixtus. Next base: position 30,110,944 of record NC_083615.1, read on the forward strand.
TAACAGAAATATGAGTCCTCTTCCGGGTTGTCGTGAGTTCCGTTTAATGGCCGCGTCGGTAATCTCTTTTCAATAAAGCATTTGATATCCTTGATATTGCTATTTTAATAAACTATTCAGAGATTTCTTTATATGCTGTTAGATATTTTATTTTTATTTTTGTGTACATGTTTTGGAGAAGTGGCTATTGCTTACTGTTTCCACATTTGGCCGCATGGTGGCAGTGTTGGACTGCTCATCTTCATTACGCTGAGTTTGCATGTGAAATTACTAGAACTATTAGAATATGGAGCTAGAACATGAAAAAGATCATTCAAACAATATGAACCTCATCAATTTACTGAGCTGGATAATAATTGAAACTGATTTTTTTCCATCAATTGCTTTCATTACTATAATTCCCAAAATGCAATTTAACTTTAGGAAGTTACAGCCTTCTGTATTTCACTTCTGAAAATAACAGAAATATTCCAGGACAGCACACAAATATCTTTAATATCCTCTTTTATTGCAGCACATATTTAAGATATTCTTGTGCTGTCCTGGAATATTCTTGATACTTTCTGGTAGGGGATTCAGCATCCATTTGACTAAAGGCGAGCTCGTTTTTGATGTAATTTCTGAAAAATAAATCAGGTACCACATATTAAGTAGGGAAAATAAATCAGAGCGGTACATAATTTGTGAATTTAATATCAGTCCCTGATCATGATTTCCCAACAGGTTATATCAATACAATATTAAATATTGTTAGAGAGCTCTGTGCCAGTGAGAGCAGAATGCATTTCCCCCTCCATATGGCTGAAGATATTGCTTTGAGACTTTCTTGGAAGGGCCCCAACTTGTTTTAAAACTGCTTCTGGCTGTAATATATCCCACAGCTCGGTACATGACAACCCTGCTAATGTAGTTTCCCCCCCTAAATGCCAGGCCTTGAATACACCAGTGTAGCTCCTTAGCTGCATGTGTGTTCTTTTTTCACTGGGTCTGTTTCCTCCTGAGAGGAATACATCATCTCTGACATGAAGCACAGGGTTGAAATTGCACAGATAGGATGACACATGTTCAAGTATAATGCAATAGGCTACTGTTGCAAAAAAGATAAAGTAGTTGACTGATTGCTATTGTGCAGGTACTACAGAGCTGTCATAGTAACCAATTTCAAGTAAACTGTTGGTGTCTAAATAAAATCTCTTTCACAAGAACATTGAACTTTAAGTCGTGCAAGTAGAAGAATTACTTTATTTAATATAAACAGGAAGGAGATTAACATAACATTAAAAACACATGAACTCTAGCTTAGTTAGGACATTTACAATATAAAGACTTGCCCAAGAGCATACAGAGCAATGAGCGCTCCAAAGTCAGGATTATGGGAGGTTTTCTTTGCATTTTGTCATTACTTTGTGAATGCAACAGAATTGAGAACCTAATAGTTACAGCAGTTGTCAAACTCTTCAGTTGATGTAGTTTTATTTGTAGACATAGTTCAAATGGCTATCACCTGTGTCGAGAGGCTCATAGCCGACCTACATGTAAATTTAACTGTACACTAACTGCTCAGCTCCAAACAGTAGATAAAGTAAACAGCCAACATATTTTACACTATATAGAAACCATGCATTTCGCACCCTTCTTTTATTGCATCCTTCTTTTATTAGTGCCCTGCACCTTATGTTAACCTTTTAATAAGGATGTAATGGTGTAGCGGTTGAACACTGATATCAGCCGATATCTGCGTTGTTGACAAACATCGGACTATCGGCAAACATTTGTGGCATGTATGGATGTCAGTAGCCAAAGTGTATCTGTTGTTTCACATCAATTTAATACTGATAAACTAGTGCACCTTAGTGCTTATTCAGAGAAGATGTTTGTTATTGGGCAGTAGAAATCACCTCTTGGACGAACTCTGATTTGTTTTCATGGTCAAACTTGAAAGAAAATGTCAGCAGCTTGGGAATCTTAACACCTTCTCTGGAAAATGTCAGCAGCACACAGTTTGTAAAACATGTTCCAGTGACATTTCAAGAGGAGGCATGACTAGCAAACATCAAGTAACTCATTCGAAAAACAGACATGAGAATCAAGAAGGAATATCAACCCTGATTTTTACAATCAGTGCATCTCTATCTTGCAGTAATTATGTGTTAGCTAACTGACATAGACATAAGCTCTCTGCAGCTCACAGAGTTATGCTTCAAATGTTGAGTGGATGTTGACTAAAGGCTGACTTTTGTGAATCACTGCTTTGGCCTGAGGGGTTGATATAATGAATGCATACTTACAGAACAGTAACTGAGGTCACTCCTGGTATGAAGGCATTGGTCAGCGCTTCCTGACTTACATAAAAAATATTGAAAAACTCACTCTGAGTCCTGTCCAAAGAGCCACAGCCTCCTCATCAACTGGAGGTTCAGACCTGGCAGGGGAGTTAGCAGGTCCCTGCCAGGGTGGTTACAACACTAATAGCTTCTAATCTTTCCAGGCTGGGAAATTGATCCCTTGTAATCTCTCTTACATCAACAGAAATGCTGCTCTGGTTTTAACCAGTAATGCTGCCTTAAAAAGGCTGTGTGACTGTGCATCAGCTTTTCATGAATGTGTACGCATTCCTCCTGTGTCCCAGTTTGGGAGATTGTTTATGTGTTATATTTCCACCAATGATGTTTTTTTTCTGTTTGTATAAGATCCTGAGAGGCAGGGAAGCGAGGCACAATTCACAGCATCTTCTTTTCATGCCTCTCTGTAGTTCTGTGCAAGTGGGAGAAACCAGGCGTCCCACACTGAGCAGTAGCAGAGCGAGGGGCTTTTCATAGCCAGCACCGTGTCTTTTAAAGGATTTTTTATCAAGCCCACTCCTTACAGTACACTTTGACTTAGCTCTCATCAATCTCACACCTCTGCTGACCTTTTCAGAGCAGTTTACCTGGGTAGAGATACAAAAGTTATTGGAAAATAATTCCTGGACTGCAGCAGGCGGAATATTTCAGGATTGCTGTCCTGGGTTGTATTGAGTATATCTTCAAAAGTCAACAAAAGTGACAGATTCGACAGAGCTTTCACAGCCTGATGGTTACAGTTGACGTTTCTCCAAATATTATTTCCCCAGTTTTTATCCAGACAACTGGCAAGTGGGGGCTTGAGTAAAATGCATAGTCTGCAATAAAAATGTAGATAGCAAATGTTCTACATGTCTAAAGTTGCTGATTGCTTATAGGCATAGGCGTAGAATTGCGTATGGACCGTATGGACGTGACCATACCAATCTCAAATGATGGCTGAAATGTCCACACCAATATTAAGGTTGAAGGAAAAAAAAGGCACCTCATGCGGCACACAAAGGGTTAAATCCTTTCCCACTTCGGCACCGCCTCTCAAATACGTCTTAGAGACAGGTCTGTTTTTTGATTGGCTTAGCTTCCTGTAGGCTGTTGAAGTTGTTTCGCTTGCAGGCTTTGCCAGTGTTGACGAGAGGGAGGTCAATACTGTTGGTGTGCAACACATGTACGAGGATGTCGGGCAAGAAAAGAAAGGTGGAAGAAGACATTAGAAGATATTTCACGAAACAAAGTGTAAGTCACCTGAGGAAAATAGTCCCCCGTTTGCATTAGTGTCCCATTAACTGTATAGAGGTGACACCACAAAGTATACAAGTTAATGCCCGACGAGGTGTCCAATTATCAGTAATGAATGGACGACGTGGAGGTAAGAACTGTCCGACAAGTTTTCCTGCCTCCTCGTAATTACATTGGGTTTTTACAAAATAATGGATCTTCAGTGAGTGAAAGATAAGTCCGCCATAACAACGGCTTTTATGTAGTTTTAAATTTTGGATACTAAGGCTATAACAAGGTGTCATTCTCTAATAGATTTGATTTGAAATGTACATGATTCCTAAAAAAACATCCCAAAACACCTGTAATGTTTTGAATATGCAGAAAGTTATGAACATAACGAATAATTAATAGTAATTCAAAAATAATTATAATTTCCTATACATAGTAAATAAATTTCCGCCATAAAGTAATTCAGAAAAGGCACAAATTGTTGCATAAAAATTCACCAGAATGCAGGAAATGAAGTGTTTGACACTCAAAATTCTCTGGGGGGGAACCCACAGACCCTCCGCTGAAAATTTGTCCCCCCCAATGTTGAATCCAAACCTATGCCCTTACTTATAGGCTTATACATAATTATGGTCTGGGGCACAAAACATTTGCACCAAGGGCCTCCATTTGATTCTTGTTATGAATAAGTTGCACATGCGCATATTCTCATCTAGCTGGGGCGCAAAAGTCAGCAGCAGAGGGATACATCCAATGAATTGAGATATTAAGAGCGAGGCATGCAGTTTCACCAAGCAACCTTCGATGTTGAAAAATGAAGCCAATGTGGAGGTGCAAAATCCTACAGTTTGAAGAGGGTCTGCTTGAGGCTGGCTGCAGAAGCACCAGAAATCACACACACACCCATTCAAAAAGGCAGAAATTAACATGTTTACAGACTGGTAAAAAAACAAAAACTAATTTGGACTGATTAGCTCACATCTCTATTGGCACACACTGTACGGGGTTACTTTTTTGATCAATCATCCGTTTTCATTAGATGAAGGAGTTACTCATAAATACAACCAACCAACCCACCAACCAATCAATCAGTCAACCAATCAGTCAGTCAGTCAATCAATCAATCAATCAATCAATCAATCAATCAATCAATCAATCAATCAATCAATCAATCAATCAATCAATCAATCAATCAATCAATCAATCAACCAACCAACCAACCAACCAACCAACCAACCAATCAATCAATCAATCAATCAATCAATCAATCAATCAATCAATCAATCAATCAATCAACCAACCAACCAACCAACCAACCAATCAACCAATCAATCAACCAACCAATCAGTCAGTCAGTCAGTCAGTCAGTCAGTCAGTCAGTCAGTCAGTCAGTCAGTCAGTCAGTCAGTCAGTCAGTCAGTCAGAGCTGGACACTTTCACTGCATCCATTAGTCTTATTTCCATTGACCCATTTCAAGAGTTTTATTAAGATGCCAAAGTATCACAATATGAACATTTATTTACCTTATTATTATCTTATCTAGTTTGTTGGAATGACTTCAAAGTCTGTTCATACGCTTCAGGACTCAGTAAGCAGAAGTTCTGTTTACCTCACTGCAACACAGTATTATTATTTTCTCCAGTCTTAACACAAAAGTAGAAGAAAAGAAGCTGATGTATCGATTCCCCTGTTATGGCCTGAAGGAGCTTATCCCACTATTTGAGAGTTGTGAAATTGAGTGGTACATGTCATTCCTTTCTGAGTTGTGATGGTTTCCATGCTGAGCGTAGGTTTGATCCAATTAGAAACAGGAGATTAGTTTTTTTTTTCCTACAAGGAAACCTTTCATTTCCATGTTGAAATTTTGCTGATGCAATATTTTCTGCTTAATCTGATAATCAGATCCCGGAGGACTTCATTCTCCTCCTGCCTTTCTTCTCTCCCATGGACCCTTAATCCGCCTCTCTCATGCCCTTCTTTCTGCACTCTTTATGTTCTGCCTGTTTTTCCTTTTCCTTTTCCTCCCCTCCACCCATTTCCTCCCCTTCTTTCCCTCCCACACTATTTCCCTCTTCAATCAAACACAATCCACATCCGACAAAGATTAAAGCTTAGTTCTTGCTAATACACCTGATTGAGGGACAGGAAAAGATCCATTGGAGCGTTACATTTCAATTAAGCCTCTGTGGTCACCTTGCAACAGTGTTAAAGAAGTGTACCGTTCAATTAAGTCCCTGCATTTGCTCAGCAGAAGAACGAACCAATGAGGCGTAAGCAAAGGTTGATGCTGCGCTATTACAGTTCCAGATGGCCTAGCAGGCTTTAAACATTTAGCCACCCTAAGGTGCCTCTTTATGGCATGGATGTGTGTTTATTATAATGCATTTTCATTATTCATTGAAAATGCTCATGGCGTTTACAGCTAAAGCTAAAGTTATGTTGATGCCTGAGCATATTTCTGCATTACTACCATCATTTAAGAAGGTACTGTTTTAAAGGATGGATTTCACTTTATTGAAGACACACCCTCTCTATAATGGTGTCTATTTAAATGAGTGAAGCAACTGAAAGAGAGGGAAGGGAGAGGTCTCAGTGAGGAGGAAGAACTAGGACCAGCAGAGATGAAAACAACAGTGAAGCAGAGGGACTTGAGAGTCCATTCAGCTCAGTTGGCTATCAGAGGAGGATGTTGCCTGGAGGTGATAATTAGTGTAGAGACTGTGAGGCTGAACAGGCCCACACATCTGCCCTGAAGTTTAGCTGAACAACATAAGACAAACTGCACGATATACAGTATACTATTTTGGTCTTTAGTCTGGAGTGTTTTTCCCAGTGCTTCCTTTTTACAACACATAAATCTAACAGTTAGATCATCATGAAGAGCTAAAACCCTTTAGCCCAAACTGGTGGCAAGGGGTTTTTGTTCTGATTTAAAGTGATTTATGTACATACTCTGGGATGAAGACTGTAAGAACAAGCCCAAGTAAAGTTTAAAGATTTGACTTGTTCATGAGGTCTCAAGTCCACACTGAAGGTTTAACGTGAGTCTCAAGTTTTAAAGTGAGTCTCAGGATAATTTTCTCATTCAGTTGAGTACAAGCCAAGCCTCATCAACATGATAATTTCACAAGGTTTTCAGGATGTTGCCGAATTGAAAATGGTGTCTCAACCTAACTTTTAGTCAACCAACAGGCAAAGTCGGAGGTGAGGTAGTCATGAGTTGCAGTCATTTCAGTCACGTCCCTATTTATGCCCAACTATTATCTTTCAAAAAATCAAAACGGGTGAGTGATAAACGACTTCTGAGACTAAAATCGTGATTTGTAACAGGCTGTAAACACATTTCAATCAGCAGGCACTTGAACAATTCAATTTACAACTTTGGCAATGTCTTTGGCGATCAGACTCCATTGTGTTGTCTTCATGTACTCGTAGGGGTAGCAAGGCCGACAGCAGAATAGGATCCCCCCTGATGGTGTCTAGACACTGGAGGTGGTGGTGATGAGGAGTGGACCTTATAGAGGAGTTGGACCTGGACACTGTTGAGATGGAATGGAGCTGACTGGGGTGGGGGAGGGTCGGAGCAATCAAACAGAAACGTCAAACTGACAGCAAAAGAGAGGAGAACAGATTTTTTAAAAATATGACAGCAGCAGGATGATTGGTCGATAGAGGCAGAATCTTATCAGCTAATCACCTGAGCAGGAAGACAGAGGGAGAGGTTGAGAGGGAGTGACATGAATGAATGGAAGTATGAATGAGTATTAAACAGTCTTCCTTTTTGAACTAACGCTGAGCTTCATTTATATCTGCTGTCAAAATGGACATTTTAACATGGATGTGTATGTGACTTCCAGGGCAGCCACACTCTAGTGGACACAAAATGAACTGTAGGTTTTTGCACTTCCATGTTGGTTTAATTTTTCAACACCAGAGGTTGCCGTTTTGTGAACACATTTTATGTTGATTCTTTTAAGTTAAAAAAAAAACCGCTAATTAAATATAAATGTTGTTTATCGGTTCCAAGCCACATTTGAAGATGGTCTTCTAAATGAAATTCTACAGATGCATCTCTGTCTGGCAGCTCAAATTGAAATTGAAATTTGATGTAATTGGTAAACCCAAAACAGAAGGCAGATCAAACCCTGAGGGATGGAATTGCATCAGAACGGCTGGGCAGAATCATTTCTTTACTGGGACATGAGAGGGAGAGAGAATACTGCAATCAGCGCACACAGTCACTGATACCTGCATCATTACTACAGCAGCCTATGCAGAAAAGGTTCATGAAGTCTGAAACAAATCAGAACTGATGACTTGCAAGTCTTGCAGACAGTGTGGACAGCAGGTCTGGAAGATCTAATATCAGAAATAAATCTTATCAGCCTGCAGCCTGGACAAAACTAAATCTATCCTAATGTTTTGTTGAAAGAAAGTCTCAACTAAAGTGTACAGCTACTGAGAATAACAGCTTGGGCTGTATCAATTTCTTTCATACTTTCACACCGTCTTTCCATTTCACCGGGGGATACGGTATATGATGGTAGATTGTAAAAAAACCCCAATAATAATAAAAGTTTGTAAAAGAAAAAACAAAATCTTCTGTTGTTGTAGCGATAACATTCACAGTTTTTAACCAGGTTGCACTTCTCAGTGGCGGTTCTAGACCACTTTTACTGAGGGGGGCCAAACTGAGGCCAGTTGTTTTGTCAGAGGGGAATATTAAACCCAGGTGAAAAATAGACAAAGATAATCACTTTAAAAAATATATAAATATTATGCCAAATAATAGCACACATCATTAAATACCATGATTTATATTTGTTTCAGTAACAGAATTTAATACTAAATTGTGAGTCAAATACTGTGTATGTGTTATTAGGGGGGGCTCTTCCTTTTGGAGGGGTGGCCACAGGGGGGACCAAGCTCAGTGTTACAGGGGCACTGGCCCCTGTTGGCCCCTGTCTAGAACCACCCATGGCACTTCTTCTAGCTACAGTGTGGTAGTAGAGCTCTCAGTGAAAGTTGTGAAACACAGATACCTAGCTGACTCCGCTGGGTCACTCTTTAACTTTAATACTTAACTCTTTGAATCAAAAGAGCCCTCAATAAGGTTTACCGTCTGGATTTCTGAATACCCTGGTATACTATAATACCGCCTAAGCCTACTAAAGCCATAACACAATACAAGACTCTATGTCAGAAAAAGACCTATAAAAAGACACAAAATGTAATCTTGTAAAAATCTCATAAATGAGAATTAAAGCATTAAATGAAAACGTCACAGTTATTTGGATAACTGGAGATGAATCTGTCTGATGCTGGAACACACCAGCCTTTTTATAATGAGATTACAGTACATCCATATCTCTGAACACTTTGCCCCCCCATCGTTAACACCTCGGAAATCATGAATCACACTTACCATCCACTTCTGTTTCATTTCCTCGTTGTAAAATGGTGACATAAATTGCAAGATGTGTGCGTGTCTGTATATGTGTGTGCATGCAAACGAGGGCTTTTATGAGACAGTGGGAGAGTAAACAGCAGCATTAGTGGGATTGATGTTAGCCGTGCTCAGAGTGCCATCTCATACATGTTTCATGATGTCAAACTCCAGGTTCAACAGAGACGGAGACACTCAGGAAAATGCCTGAGCTCCAGAGACCAGCAGCTTTGAAGTGAACAGAGAGGTTAGTAGAGACAGGCTGAATAAGACTTCAATCACTTTAGGTTTAATATTGATTAGATGCACAGAACAGCATGCATCTTTCACCGACATCAAAACATGTTTAATTAGTTATTTCCTCACTTTTAAGACAATGTTATTAAGGGATTACAATTTGCTTGTCGTTGGTATGTCATTTATTTCTCTTACCAGGTCACATTTATGTAATGCCTCTTGATATTATTATCCAGTATTTTCAGTACAAACAGTGGCTGGATAGAATGAAGGGAAGGATAGATATCAAGGGCGTCATCCTAGGGGGGAAATGGGACTGATTACACAGGGACCAGCTGCAGGAAGGGGCGGTTGTGGCTCAGTGGTAGAGTCAGCCGTCTTTCAATCAGAAGGTTGAGGGTTTGATCCACAACTCCTGCAGCCACATGTTAATGGGCAAGACAACTAATACTGATCAGTTTATACATAGCAGCCTCTGCTAATATGGTATAACTGGCCAAGTGGGACCTGAGACTCTGAGTGGTCAGGAGAGTATAAGGGGCTCAGTTGGTAGATCCAGGCATCTCTCAACCAGGGAGAGTTTTGATCTCCAGCTCCAATGTGTCCTAGGGCAAGACACTCAACCCCAAACTGCTACCTACACTGCTTTATCAAGCAGCGTATGAATGGGATTAGCTAATATACTGTATGTACCACTTTACATCAGTGTGTGAATGTGTAGGTGTGACCTGTGGTGTAAAAGCACTTTGAATAGTCAGAAGACGCGATACAACCTGCAGTCCATTTACCATAAATAAAAGTTCTTGTTTGGATTTGTTTCTCTCTTTTCAGAGTAAAGGTACAAGTATCCCACTTAACGGACCTGATTCTTAACTCGTCCTGAACTCTTTAAAATAAATGCTTAAAAACAAGTTTATTTTATTAATTTGACCACAATAGAGTTTCTAAAGGTGTAACACAAAGTTACATTTTTAAAAAGAATTCACAACACCAGGTTTTTAAACTTTGATACAATTCTCGTAAATATTAAATAAACATTGTTTGCTGTGTGTTACCACAGCAACACAAACAGAAGTACTAGATACCCAATGTGTTGCTGCTCTCTCATGAAATGTCTGTTGTTTTTCTGTTCTGTCAGCCTTCAGACAAATCTGCAGACTTAGTTTGATCTCCTCAGACATTTTTTTTTCTGACTTCAAAACTCAAAGATGAAAACCTTCAAAACTCAAAATTGAGAACTCAAATTGATTCTCTTCACCTGAGTCGGCATGATATGAACATGAAATATGAAAATTTGGAGTCAAACGCATACAAAATAAAAAATATGTTTTTTTGTTAATGTATTAATAAAAAAGACAAATCTAGCATTAAAGCGTTGCATCATGCCCTCTCTAGTGGACACTTGTATCTTATTTAAAATGAGGAATAAACACAAATAAATAAATAAATAAGAAGTAAAAAATTAACAGAACAAAAGCCTTGCTCTTATGATTCATGCATGAAACGGTTCAATAGCCATGATTAAAGCAGCTGTGATGACCTTTACTTTTTGCCAATTAATTAAACAATCACATATTTTTATTTAGTACAGAATCAAAACAAAGTCAGGACACATTACATAAAGAACCACAAAAATCATATTCTACTTCTTTTTCTTTGTCTGCCACTTTATTTGTTTAAGAAGAGAGTGAAAGAAAGATAACTTATTTTTGTGCTTTTTTCCCTTCTCTTTTAATGCAGACATTTGTAATATACATAGTATGATATTATGTGACTGTGTGGTTGTGTTTGATTTATGACTGTAACCTGACAATGATGAAACCTTGTATACTATGGTTCACGTGCTGTTCATCAGAAACAACATGTCCAACATGTCCTTCAAGAACTTTAACTAAGTCCAGTTTGCCTTTTGAATTCAATTAAGTACCATGACCTAGATGACTGACCCTTCACAGAAACATCCATATACCTGGCTAAGCCTTCAGATAAATGTAACATATTTGGAAGTAGTAATCTTCTTTATTTTTTATTATATGACATTGCTTGGGCTTATTATTTCCACATGACATAATAAAAACACCCGTCCAAGAGACGAAGGGTACGTTTACATTAATTTTCTTCAATCCCTGTTCCTTAAATGATCTCGTTTTGTTCTCTGTTGATCCTGCCCTTAATTATCAACATTCTGTATCTGCCTCCCAATCCAGGTGGTAACATCTTTCAAAAGGACCCAGCCTAAACAGAACCCTGCCCTCGTATCCTGTAGACCACTCAGGCTAAAATAAAGTGAGACGGTCTACAGAGGGTTTCCATCAGCTTTTCCCGCCCTACACCCCCACTATTAACTAAGGCTGGAGCCGGCTGGAGCATGACGCATCAATTTAGCACAGAAAAGAACAAACGGGACGGGAGGTCAGACACCGATACAACATTAAAACATCCTGTTTATTTTCAGAATAAAAGACTCAGTTTTGACGGTTCAGAAAAACGACCGTTTGTGTGTTTGTTTATGTGTTTATAAGGTTTTTATTGACTTTTATACCACGTACATCATATTATCTCGTGCTGTTGTGAGTGAATCTGTAAAATTACCGCGGAAATTCCTTTGTCTCTGTACTCCGGCTGTCTGGCTGTGCTCTCCATGCTGCAGACTGAGAACGCAGCCGGTGGGTGTTGACGGATGAGGGTGCAGAGAGCCAACTGAAAAGGCGTTGGGCGCAGCGCTTTTTCCATAGGCTTGTATGGAAAAAAGGTGCTGGCAGTTGAAAAAAGAAGACGTGAACACAGCCTAAGCCCTGCTCTTGTTGCCTAGCAACCTGGACAAATGCACTAGAACTGGCTAACATAATCAATGTCACATTAGGCCCCGTGTCCACCTAGTGCAGAAAAGTGCTCGCTGTGCGCTCAGGAAACTCTTGTATGAAGCGCTTGTTTGCTGAGAAGAAAAGCACTGCTCGTCTCTTCTGTCTCTATGACAACGGCCGTTGTATGACCGACACTGCTCCGTTACTATTAATTGTATGATTTTTATATTTGAGATTGTTTATTTCCCGATCAGGCAAAGAGTGAGGAGGATGTGGGTAGAAGACACCATCTGTAGGCGGTAAAACTACGGGGAATAACATTCATATGAAAAAGAGCGCCAGTGACGCCTTCCTGAACAGTCGTATGATTTTCAACTTGAACGCTCAGAGCGGCCGCTTAAAAATGGCAGAGCACTCAGAAAAGAGATGCTGGGCGCTGCGCTTTTTCTCCAGGCGGCCACCAGCTGATGCAAATGCTCTCTACTCATTGAAAACAATTGAAAATAGATCCCTACGCTTGTTGCATATCTGCTAGAGTAGCCCAACACTCACCCAGTGAATATTCATTATTAGCAGAGGTGGAAGAAAAGGTCACACAGGAAAAGTTTTTGCCATTTTCATGTTTTACTGTTTATAAATATTCAGTTTAAATACACTAATAAAATAGCTTGGACATTTTCATGACTCGATACATACTAACAGTTTCCCAAAAATTGAGATACTTTTAAAGATTTCAGGATCCACAAACCTGAGCCACACAAAGAAGAGAAGATCAACAGAAGGTTTGCTAACAGATGCTACACAGTAGCCGATAGAAAAAAGTTTCCACTGCTCGTCGCTCTCATCGGTACCTCAGTGGGCTGTGATTGAAACAGAAAACTGTCAAATGCTTTAATCCAGATTAATTATAAATAGCATCATCCTGTTTCTGTGTTGAATTATTGATGGAGATTGGCAAAGGCTTGGGCTTTGAATAATTGTGTGATTGATTGCAAAGCAGTAATATTTAATTAAAAGCGTCATGACAGCATGTCACTTTTGGAATCTGTAAATGCAAATGATTCATCAGTAGTATATGCATGTGTCAAATCAGGAAAAGATAAATTAATTCATACATAAAAGATACATCCAGGCACACTAGTATCTCAACCACCGATGGGCTAAAATTGTCCCATCACACGCTCAGAATTGAGACATATTCAACACTGGTAGATCTGCATAGATGTCCAATTATGAGTTATTGCACGTCTATGGGACTCAAATTTCTTAGAATTACATGAATGGGAAGATAAGAATTTAGCCTTTTTTTTTTTTTAGAATAACTTCCCACCATGGATCAGTGTACACTTAAGAAGTGTAGAAGAAATACCAGCCTGCTCACAGTCTCGTTGGCAGAGTTGCTACCTTGTGAATAGCCATTATTCAGAGCTCTAAGGGAACAAAGCATTTATAGAAAAATAATAAAACGATAGGGCACACACACACATCCACACAGCAGCAGACTTTCAAAAGGAAAATGTCCTCTTTGGATGCTCATCTGCTGTCAAATAGAATCTTTCTGTTACATGATAAAAACATCACTTTGCAATGCTCACTTCTCTTCTCTTAAATTAATCATCAGCTGATTCACAACTCAGGAACAATGTCCTGCGTTTCTCAGCAAACCTGTTAACAAAGAAGGGCTCGACCTTGTGCAGCTTGTGTAGGTGGAGAGATTCATGACGAGCCCAATTCAGGTGCTGCTTCCTTTAAAATGTGTTCTACAGAGGACTGAGGGCCGAAGCCTTCTCCAGCTCCTTAAATGAGAGGAACAGGAAGACTGCCCGGGAACTAGTTGAGGGTTTTGTAAAATATGTATACAAGCTAGAATAAGTATTCAAACAGACATCAAAGATTTTAAATCAGGGGTTCATGATAGTTTAAAGCTCCTGTGTGGAACTTTGAACGTGGGTTGATTTTGGCACCCCCTATGGGCAAAGCAGGTACATCTCATCCAGATGTTAGACTTGCTCACTGTCATTTTGATGGATGGGGTCGTCTAAATTCTGTCATTTGTTTTTACCTGTCATTTAATTTTTTTTCCAATGATCCTATCACTGGATCAGAATGTCGTTAATGATATACCATCTCTTGTTGTCCCCTCTATGTGTTTAAACTGAACACCTTTCATGAAGCAACTGCCTGACAAAAAAAACCCTGCACTTGTCGCTGCGGAGCTACAGTCACTGTTTAGTTTGGCTAATGTTAGCATTCACTCGCTCATGCTCTTAGTTCTGCAGTCATATGAATCTTTGCAGGGGAAACTGTAAACCATGACTGTTCCTGCAGCTCGCGCTAACCTGCTTTGTCTAACACCTTTTAACAAACATTTAAAATTCCTATAAATAAATTAGCAATGTTGTTGTTGGTGCTTTTGGAGGTCATATAGAGGAATCAGTGTTAATTTCAGTCTGTTTCATAACCTGATAATATCTCCTCACAGGAGCTTTAAGTAGCCTATTGCTAAGCTAATTAGTATTAATTGTTTACTGTATTTTTTGGTGAATCTTAAACGTTGATAATGTTTACTCATTGCAGGAACAGTGAGTGAGTGTGGTACCTGCAGATTTGAAGATGCATCAAATTTGATCCAGAGAATATCTCTATAAAGCACAATGGATTTTTTCAGCAATAAAAAGAGAAAACCTGTATGAGGAAATTGGTCTGGTTGAGCTTTCTGGCTTCACGCTGGCTGCCTGTACACATGAATGGTCTCCACATTCTAACTGCTCCACAATCAAGTGCACTCCAGACCAAAAGTTTTAGAAGTTAACTCAATGCTACCCCCCCCCCCCCCTCCCTGTTTTCTCTTAATACATCTGAATAATGTGTTTAAATTCAAACCGTTCTAAATATCTAATCCCGCTTTTGCTGATGTGATAATTCAGTAACAACTCCTCTTCTGTACTTTACTGTTCATGTGAATTTGTCATCTTGCGTCTGCCTCACGTTTATTTTTGATGTCACACACAGCTGATGAACCAATCAGGTGAAACGGCCTTAATGCACACAAATATGACTAGTTTAGAGGGTTACATCTCAGAGGAGTAGCTCTGATATCACCTGTTTGAGAGCTGCTTTCATCAGACTGATGTGCTTTCTATGAAAACAGAGCTGGCTTGGGCTTTTTAAGGTGTGCTTTATCTTCTTCAACCCTCACAGTTTCCACACCACTTTCAATGTGTCAGTGCTGCAAGAGCAAGCGTTGTGTTTTGAGATGGTATTAAAGGGGCCAGGAGTCGGAAAATCTTCTTTTCTGGATGAATCTCTTCGCTCTGTGGCTGAACCCCATAAAAATTGCGTCTGCCAGGATGATTGACAGCTACGCATGTGATCAAATGAATTCTCAAGCAAGACTATGAAACTTTTGATGAAAAGAGTTTCCTTTACAATGTCTATTTAAGTCACTCTGTCCTTATTCTCCACTTTCATGCTAACTTTTTTTGTGATACTGAGGAAATCTGTGGCATGTGTTCTGCAAACACACAGGAGTCGAGTGGTTTGTAACTCTAATAACTCAAAACCTGACTCTTCCATGTTCTTTTTGTAACAAATCAACCAGTATGCAGTATGTAAAAATACTATTCACGCACCCTGTAATTTTCCCTCTGCGCATAAACCTATTGAGAACATGCTCCCGCAGTCTGCTCTGGTGATTGTGTGATGTGACTGAGTTAGTACATGTCCTAGCGTTAACTGAGGACAGAGACCCAGAATCCATCACAGGCCTGCTTCTGCAATAACCCCAGTGCTCACATGATTTCATGAGCCTGTCCCCTGGAACAAGCGACTATATTTCTCATTCTGGTTGCAGAGAGGGTAGTTTTAAGAGCCCCAGCTCCATCTGTGAGTGTCTCTTCAGGTCATTGCTATAAAATGGTTATTAGGTTACTGATGGCCCGTGTCTGATTGAAGAACACTTTTTTTTCCCGTGCAGATTCTCGTTACAAATAGGTCTGCCACCTAGGCTCATTTTTTGGACTCTTAATTCCCTGCTTTGGTCAGCAACTTAGCCCACATCTGACTGGAGTCTAATTCTTGTTAAGTGCACCAGAACTCTGTGACGGTGGAACCTGGTTTGGTTTCATTTTTTTTTTTTTTTTAGGTTTGAAGAAGCAGAGTCCCCTCACTTAAACTCTCTGGCCTTCTTGATTAATCCATCACAACACAAGGTGCTCCACTGGCAGACTGTTGTCAGTGTGGTCACTGTGGGAGAACAGTCAGTATGTTAGTGATGGTCCATTTCTGATCAGTGCAGTCCTGAATGGCCAGATGGAAGGTGAACTCTGACTGTTTGCTCTCCACCAGCTCCAAGCAACGCTGAGACTCAATGTTCTGGATGGAGCCACCCTGCAGAGAAAAATACAAACAGAGGGAATGAGTTAGATTTACAGTTCACAAGCAATAATGCATTACAGCCGGACACTGTCATAGGAAATAATGGGTCACAGTTGAAGTGCATTAGTTCACATCTTTACAACAAACAGAATATCTGTTGCTGGACTATTGCAGAAAATGAAATATTTGTAAAGACAGCACTAGAGAGACTTTGATAAAGATTGTGCGACACTGCTGGTTTCTTGTTTTGCTGGTTGGCTGTTTTGTGTTTCAAGGGCCAGTGGGTGTGGCTGCGTCATCCTGAATTGGAGAACACCTGGGCCCGGTGTTCTCCAATCCATAACAACAGGTCCAACTTCCTCATTGTGGGAGACAGGGAGAAAGAGAGGGATAAGGATCCAGATACAACAACAACCATTTAAAGGAACAGACCTCGTATAAACCATATAACACATTTGTGTCGAGATATGCCATTCAAACAGATGCCTGCCAGCCAGTGGGTGGTTACTGGATCCATTATTTACAGCAAAAACCTTTTTAATTGGTCATACTGTTTAGATCTTTCCCCAATCTCTGGCACCTTGATTTTTGACGTCACAATCTTAAACATGTGGGATCCTCTGCCTAAGACTGCATGTGTTCACTATAACAAAGGACATAAGTGTTGTCATATATCGGGCTGCTTTGATAGGCCAATATTGGTCATTTAACCTTCTCTTTCTCAGGATTCAAACTAAACCTTACTAAAACTACTAAAACTGATCCTTTAGACGGTACATACATATATGGTTTCTATAGTCTACTGTTTCTTTGGTCCTCAGTTTTAATCAGTTCTGCAGTTATTAAATGTCACACTGAGATCTGATACAGGTTGGATTTTAATCATACGCTGGATATTGCCTTCTTTTATTCATTGGTATTTAGATAGTTGGCAATACTGCTGATTTAATATTTGTGCCAAGAAAGCATATTGCATATTGGAGCATATTGAAGTGAACTAAATTGACGGAGACAGAGGGAGACAGTGTAGGAATGCAAAACATCTGTGTGTATATTTTTGTGGTTTCTTTGTGTGTACACACTCTCGTTGTTCCAAACAATGTCACTTTGAATTAGAGGTTCGCTTTTACTTAATATGAGCCCCTACCTCTAAAATGTGTGTGTGTGTGTGTGTGTGTGTACATCTTAACTTTCTTGAACAATACTCTGGCACCCAAAGTAGGCCCTTTGTGACATGTCAAAAACAGTAATATGTTTTAATGAGGTTGAGCCCCAGCAAAGAGACTAAAGCCATTTGTGTCAAACTCACTATGGGTTTAAGGAAGACTGCTTTGCTTAAAAAAAAAAATCAATATGCTTTACATCTTCTAAAATAACCTACACTCACACATACACACAAAAACATACACATACACACAGACACAACAATCTAGACCTGAAAAGGTAATTAATGTAGAAGTGTTTATCTACATCTTTTACAGAAATGGTTGACTCAAATACATAATAAAAAGCAGAGATACAGTCGGGTTCTCCTCGAGGCTTTCAGCTCCCTGAGAACATATCGATTCTCTCAGCCTGCTGGTCTGTGACCACAGCGTCCTCTGCACACAGCAGTTTGCCCACACATGAGCCGGACAGCATGTGTGGGTGTTTCTCTCTGATAGAGCAAAGTGTCCACTCACTTATGTCCCAC